>NC_140123.1:114959106-115171606 GCF_964035555.1 Netta rufina
GGGCTGGAGAGTCCCCAAACACAAAATGCTGCCCCAAACATAAAACATCCTGGAGTGCTCTCCCTGCTCTCAAACTAATTTTTTGATAAGAATAACTCCTTAACCTCAGGAAATCATCTCACAGATGCAGCTATAGGGGACAAACCTGGTTGGTTGTTCTGCTAGGTTTCCTGGTCACTCTGTGTCTCTTGCCTCACAGCAATCTTGGCTCCCTGAGCCTGGAGAAATTTCGAATAAGTGGGACCTTCTTTCTGCTCAGGTGCACCCTGATCTTCTCCCTTCTAGAAGGGATCTTCTCCCTTCTAGAAGCCCCACTGCTATGGTGTTAGCAGCCTGTTACCAGCCCACCTTTTCTGGCCCCATACATACAATGAACAGTGGAAGAAACAGATATACAGCACTTTATTCTTGTGACATCAGGTGAATGACCTCAAGCTTGTATTAGGGTGGTTGGGTGCTGGTTAGTGAAAGGAAAAAAAAGTTAGCTTTTCCCCAACTCCACTCGTTTGGGAGTGAGCTGTCAGAAAAGTGTGAAGACAATTCTATTATTTCTTATTTTTCTTTTCCATAGGCATGTTCTTGGCCTGTACCTTTATTCAAGAAGGTGTGCTCACCTTAAGCTAGTATTGTCCCTTGGACAGCATACAATAGTGGGTGTTTCAGAGAGTTGTATAGAACACTGAGGGTTGATGCTGCAGTGTGGTCTAGCCTCTGCCGTGCAGGACAGATGTTATGCCACAACAACAGACAAGAAACAGTGGCAGGGTATTTCCACAAGCAATGGTGAAATGAGGCTGCTGAAGTAATTAAAAGGTTGTTTTAAGACTCTCTAGAGGTTACCAGAGTACATTGCCATATTCACATTAAATAAAGCACAATTAAGCCTGACATATTGTCCTTCCTTTAGAGCTCCTACCTGAGCTGATGACAGGGAACAAATTAATCCCAGTTGGAGACAGTTTAATTAAACTATCTCAAATGTGTTGTATTGCTTTGGATGTTTTGATTTTGTTATTATTTGTATTTATCACAAATGAATATTATTCTTGACCTGCCTTTTGCCAGAAATAGGATTATTTAGTCAAAGTTTATAGTCCTAAATTAAAGACTGTGATATTTTAATTTAATGTAACTCTATTACTGTGTTTAGACAATCCTAACTGAGGCCATTACAAATACATTCACACTAGACTTGCAAACATTTTCAATCAGGCTTTTACAGTTCTGTTGCTTGGGAAACAGCTTATGATAAGAATGCCACACATGGTGCATTTCTTGTTCTTTGAGGTTGTATTTTTTGTGATCATACCTCATTACTACATTACGAGTACTATTACCCATTTTTTAGTAAGTTAGGTTGAAATTACAAAATTATTTTTGAAATATTTTCTACAATTTTGAAACTATGGAGACCTTAGTAATGAGCTAATCACTTTGGCACATTCATGTGGGTTAGTAATTCAACAGTGCGTTAGTTATGCCCACATTAAAAGAATTTATTTTCTTTCATGAAGCAGAAAAGGCATACTCTGTCCAACTTGATACCTTTATATTTATTCTTGTCTTGATATTTGTATGGTTACTGTCCAAGTGCTTTGAAAATATGACTGTGTGTTACTTTAATAAAACTTACACACTTTTAATTCTATTTTATAGACTAAAAAGTGAAAAATTACACAGCCCCTGTCCATGGGTTCATACCAGATCTACTGATGATTATCTGTGGCTTTGGCCATTTTTCTTGCTACAGAACAAACAACTTGAAACAGCTTTTGATCACAAGACACCAGATGCTCTTCTCATTCAATATATCAGGTAAGTTATTCACTTGTTGTTCAAGGCAATGGCAAAACCTCACCATCTCTGAAGGACTAGCTCCCTTCTCAGGCTGCTGAAGGTGCAGAGAGCACTGCTATATGCATGAGGGGTTATCCCAGTACTTTTGGAGAGGACACCTATAAGCCGCCTCCTAAATACTTGCAGAGTTTTCCCAGAGCTGTTGAAATTCTGTAGTCTGTCCCTCCTCAGTCAGACTTGGAACTACACAGGGACTGTGACTTTGAAGCTCATTCCAGCTCAATTTGTTTTATTTTTTTTAAGTCATAGTATTTCACAACTAAATCTGTTTTGCAAGTGCAAAAAAATGATGCAGCTGAACTATTAAAACAGTACAAAGCATATTGTTTAATCAGAAACAAAATGTGTCATTCTGTATTAAAGTTCCAAGGTTTATGTCTACCTAGTTTTCAAAAAATATTATTTTGCCTCAGCAACAAAATAGAAAAATCTTATTTCTAAACACAGAATTACCAACCACAACACTTTATTCAGAATATCCATATTTCAGTTGTGTTTTGTGAGGATTTTTTTTCTCTACTTATTCTTTTCAGAAAATATTCTTTGGACTTCAGTTAAACTCATGGAATGTTTTTGCCTTCTCAGAACTGCACATTTTGGAAGATTTTATTTACAAAAAATACTCTGCTCAGCTTGAATTGCATGAGTTGGTTAATATTTTTCTTTGGCCCTGTCTGAACCCAGGAAGTGAATTCCTTTGCTTATTTTGGTACCAATGATGCCAATGATGAAAAAAAGTGATGGCAGTAATGCATACAACTGTAATGGGACAGCAATGACCAATTTCTACAACCATGTAGAAATATCACAGTAACTAAGTAAATCCTATTTGCCTGTGTAAAAGCACATGATGTTTAATGTTCAGATGCTATTAACTTACACGGTTTCTCCAGGCTTTAAATTTAATTTTTTTTCTTCTGAATTTGACAGGTTCTCAGCAGTGGTAGGAGGTAAGGATTTAATGAAGGGATCTTTAGTGTTCTCTGCTTTCCTACCCTCTGTTCTGCTTTCTGATTTTCTCTCTCAGAAATAATCTGCTTTCACAATTTCTTCATAATGTATTCTGTATGCCCCTTGTTCTCCAGCATTTCTAGGAATTTGTGCTGTCTTCTTAATTGACCTGTCACTTATGGACTGTATCAGTAACTCTTAGGTGAATACTTGGTAGTCGTTCTGAATTCTGATGAGCGATGAAGAAAATTTCAAATCTGAAAAGTTTTCAAGACAATGAGATATCTACAGGCAAGGTACATTGTTATTATTCAGACTGGTTACTAAGCTTTCTTCACTCACCAAACACATGTTGGGAAACAGATTTATTTATTTATTTATTTATTTATTTATTGGGAAAAAAAAAAAGAATAAAGATTCTTTAGGCATTTCAAGTGTAAGTTTAATTTGGTCAGCTCAATCTATTACATCAATGTGAAAAGATTAATTTAACTCCAGCATAGGTAGCTGCATCTGAGGTAAATTGAAATTGTTAGTCAAGGGCAAGATACTTTCATAAAACCCTCATCTACCTCATTGCCTAATTAGTTTTATAAATATTTATTTTTACAAAATGAAGATAATGGCATTGTGGATCTTAGTATTTTTTCACTCCTATGGAGTAGTAATCCAAGTTTATCTCTCATGAGAACAACTCTCTATTTTCCTTCCTCTTTCTAGTGCATCTTCACTTCTTCAACTCAAGGCTTATAAGCAGATCATTATAAATGACTATGGACTTTGAAAGAAGATATGTATGTGGGTGTAATTGCTTCTCAGAAGCTGTGAGCATGCTGTTTAGTAACAACATTTTGTGTCATTTCTACTTGGTAAACATCTGTGACAAATTTTCTGCCAAGCTTATGTTATTTTTACCTTAATGTTGCCCATAGCATCCACCATTATACTATTCCTTGTCTGACCAAAGTTTTCAGTAGTAGAGAATCACAGAATCATAGAGCAGCTTGGGTTGGAAGGAACCTTAAAGATCACCTATTTCCTGCCCCCTTGCCATGGGCAGGGATGCCACACACTACACCAAGTTGCACAGGGCTCCTGAGAAATAAATGTTGGGCTTTTGAATGTGTTGAGATTTAGTGAGACACACGTTGCTATCATTTCACCACCTTAGTGTCTCAGGACAAATGTATTACACAATTAAAGTAAGCCTTCCAGCAAAATATGAGCAACTTGCGGGTGTCTGAGCCCTGTGGCTGAGGAGGCCATGGAGATGGTCTATATTCCCTAAAGCTCAGGAGGTTAGTCGCAGTGATGGTCATTTCTAAATGGATGGAAAGAACATGTTGCTCAAGCCATGAAATCACATTTAAGTCATCAGTTAGGGTTACCCATACCTGAAAATGTGAGGAAACTGTGATCTGGCTGCTACCACTCTGTGAGAACATGCAGGGACTTATACTGAAGAAGCATCCCATAAGAATGGGTAAGGTCTAGGAAAGCTCTCTGGCACATGGAAAGAAAGTAAAGGACAGGTCCATGTTGAGCTGCCAGATCTCATGGAGCTGCCTAGTTTCTGTTTTCTTATGATTTCTACTGCAGTCAGAGCTTCAAACCTGCAAAAGTTCAGTGGAGACAGAGGTTATTACCCCTTGGATGCCTTCAAAAGTTTGCTTTGGAGTGTTTTAGATATTCTTACCACCATGCTAGGAGGACTGCCTTGCTGTTAGACAAGTACTCAGGAGTCATTCTTAACTCAGGGTGAGATCAGATGAATACAAATAGAAGTTTATTTACAATGTCCAGAATAGACATAATTTAAAATATTTACAAAAAATGTATAAGGAGCAAAAAGGAAGCTGTTCTCTTAATCTGTTCACGTGAAAACCAAACAAAAAAGGCCTCTTCTGCATTATCAAACCTGTTCAAGCTGCATTTTGGCTCAAATCTCAGGGAGGCATTATTTTCTTGTGTGTTCATCAGTACCAGTGGACATAGCACCTTCCAAATAAATTGCAAAGTCTTGGTATCTAGTTCCTTGGTGTCTGCTTTCTTCCCACTTATATTCAAATCTGCCTGTTCTTTTCTTCTCCATTAGGTATACATTAATCTAACAAAAACAAACAAACGAATATATCTATATAGTCCTTTTTTTCCAGGAAATAAATATTGGACATCTATCCCCTTTTGGAAAGACTAATTAATATAACTTTGGCAAATTAGGTGCTATCTCCTAAACATGACTGGTTCCATTAAACTCATTAAGGGCATAATACTCTAATTCCTCAGACTCTCACAGCTCCTCAGCAGGTACATTTCACTGTGAAATGTCTCAGGGCATTGAACATTGCCTTTTATTATAAACTAGTAAATTGACAGAAATACCCTAGGCAAACTATACCCATTAAATGGACACATGACTTCTATTACTAGTTGTTGATTTAGAACAGACACTTTCTTAATCAACCATTTTGAAATGACAGTGGGTTTCAGGCAGACGAACTTGCAGCTGAAGGAAACCATAGCTGAGCCTTTAATGCAGAAGGAATTCTAATGCCAAAAGACAACTGTTGAGAGAACTTTCGTGGTCTTAAGTTGCTGTCTCCCTTTCACTAAGAGAATGGTCAACACATAAAATTGGAGCATCACAGCAATTTTGTCTGATTTACACAGTTGAAGAGAGTGCGAATGCAATACCACATATGGTAGTTAAGGCAGAAATGCCTGCAAATTCAGGGCCCTCTTCATTTCACTAAAATGTAATCATACTGATTTACAAAAATAAAATAAAACAACATTCTACCAAAGCGTGTTCTTAAAGCCAACAAAGCAAAACACCAGACCTATTTCATGCTAAACCCTGAAAGATTTCAATGTTCTCCTCTATGTTAATTTAAGTATCAGTTACAGCTGAGTCTCTGCTTGTGTCTGCTTTCTAGAAAAATGCCTCTAGCAGAAGACGACTTTGCTGTATTCCTAAATCAAAACAAACTGGCAAACAAACTGCTGTTTGTGACAGTGTCGAACTCTACACTGCATGTGTGTGTGCATGACATTATTTTGCATGTTGGCACTTGCAGTGGATCAGACTATGGAACAATTACCTTTGCAATAAAATTGTGCCTTCTCTTACAATGTCTTCAGTTTTAATCAAGATCAGCTGTGACAAAGCTACATGGAGTAATAGAAGTACCAGAGAGAAACTGCTTTTTGAAAACAGAAAGCTTTTTAAAAAGTCACAATGGAACTGGGAGAGCCACAAGTGCATTTTCTACCCTAATATTTTGGCATTGCTCTATGGAGCCTTCTGCTACCAGCAGGGAATGAAAAATTGCAGTTGACATCTACACCTGGCATTTGTCTCCATTAATGCTTAATGCAGGGACTGTGTTCGCTTGGCTTAGTCTCTGCCTGTCAGATACTTTGCTCTTTAGCAGAAAAGAGAACAAGGAGAAACCAAACAGATTTAGGCTTCTCTATAGTGAACCAGGTTTCTTGCAAAACCTATATGCAAGGGTAAAATTCTCATCCTTAAGTAAACAAAATTACATTATAGCCTTGTATGTCTCATCTCATTCAGATCTGCCCTTCCATCCACTCATCTATTACAAAAATTATCTGCCTTTTTTTTTTTTTTTCAGGATCTAGAAAACAATTTTTAAATTTGATGGATTCTTCAAAGATTAAAGTGGTTATAGAAAGCATGTGGCATAGGTGTGCTTGAAAATGGAGAATGTACCTGCATGTTGCTGATGCAGAAAGTAAAATACTGCTGAAAGCCTGCAGAGTGCTTCTATTTGTTATGAGAACACGAGCTCCTTGGTGGAGACTTAATGAAGCAGTAAAGCTGGAAGGTGGCTCCTGTGAGTGCTGTTTCACCCTCACGGGGACAATCCTAGGGGCTGCTGGCAGTGTGCCCGGTGTGGATGTAATCGGCCTCAGACTCCAAGTCTAATCCCGACCCAGAGTTTCTTGATTACATCCTCAGGGACTGTCAGCAGCATGATAATGCTCAAGAGCTTTGTCCTGAAAGCTGGTGTCTTTTTTCTTTCACTGAGGAATGAGAGCAATTTAGGAAGGCAAAGCAAAATTATCATGCCAACTAGCTTTTAAACGTGTTCATGTGAGAGTGTTTATTCATTGTAGTTCCCAGGAGTATTTCTGAGCTTCTAGATTTGGACACGCACCGCTGTGGAAACTCAGATCTGTAGATTTTGGGGCAATCATCCCCCCATTCAATGGAAACAAGGGCCCAGTCCTTTGAAGGCAGCCAGGGCATGCTCTGGTCCCTGTCTGTGGCTGAGATATGATTGTCCAATGAAAGGTGATATTTTACTTTTACACCAAGGCAAGTTAAAATATCTTTGAAAGCAAAACAGACCACAATAAAAGAAATAATAAGACTCAAGTCTGTCCCAGCACTATTGCTGAGTAGGAAGGCAAAAGAGTTGTTATAGCAACAGATGAATGAGGTATTTTTTAACAAGTGCAAGCACCTGAACCTTGGAAAGCCAATGTGGCTGTAACTATGAGAAAGTCTAAATACTATCTTTCAGGCTTTCATCTGCTTGCTGTGCTTGCATTTCAAGCTGACCAAAGCTGAGTGCCAGTCATGTTCCCAACATCATAGGACCTGTTGAGGAGCCAAGAGTATATCAGCCCAGCTGTATGGACTGCTTTAATTGATCCACGTGGTTCTCAGTTGTTTCCACAACTTTCTGGAGCACGTGTGGACCAAGCTTATATCTGCCCACAAGGTACTGTGCATTCCATGATTGAATTTGCTTTTGGGAAATATTTCCCTATTGTCTTCCTGTCATTAGCAGAGCTCTAAAAATCAGATTGATCCAAAGCAGAGTGGCAGCTGTTATCTGTCACTGGGACATCTCTCTCCTGGTTCGGGGCAAATCTAACCCACTTGGTAATAACTAAACATTAGCCTCCTTAACCCAGACTTGTGCTGGCATTCCTGTACCTAATACCACTCAAATAGTAGTTACACAGGAGTAGGAGTTTTTCTAGCACACACAAAAACAGAGGAAGGGATTAGAATCAGCCACAAATAAGGCTTAGATGAATACATGTACCACAAGAAGCCAATCAGTTATTTGACCTCAGGTTCATATTTCTGTAAACATGTATCTTGGCAACGCATCATTCAGTTTCTCAATATGATGCAATGCAAGCCTTTTTCATTTATCTCAGCTGTCTTGTTGTGTTATGTTACAAATGATTGTTGTTAATTCTGTGTTTAATTGCGCTTAGCATAATTTATTTGCCATCCAGTGATTTTAACTGTTGGACATAACAAAATACGGTTGTTTTCTCTTCTGCTTCCTTCTGCTTCTCATTTATGGATGCTGAAAGCAGCTGGACCTGTTCCATGTGAATGGAAATAATTATGGGCATGTACAACAAATTCATTAATCTCAAGAAGGCATCTTGTGTAGAGCTATTCCTGGAGTATTCTTCACGAATTGTCTTCCTCTTTCCTGCCCCTCCAAAATTACTTCCTTCTAATTTTCCCTTAAAAACCTGTTTTCTGTGAACCTACCTCCTTCCTCTTACTAATAAGGGTTGGAAACAGAACGTGTTTCAACTAAAGTTGGCAATAATGACGTGTTTCTTAAATCAAAGCACCCATCCCAGATGTTCTAGAGGAAGGCTTTGAGTCTTTCAGGCACAATAGGAGCACTGGGATTGTTTTGCAGAATCTGATCCTAAAAAAGAATAATTTTGTTTTTCATCATTTCTCTTTACTTTTTGAATACATTTATCGTGAGTTTCAGATCCATTGCAGTCAGTACCTGTGTAGTTAATATTCTAAAAAAAAAATAATAAAATAAAAATCCACTTTTTTTTTTTTTTGGTTATACCCATTCCTTTTTTTTTTTTTTTCTTTTTAACTATCATGAACAATTTGTCAGTCCTTTATACAGACTATATGTAAAGGCAACAGATACTTGTTTGCCCTTAAAGTCAGTGTCTCCTGAGGTACTGTATGTTAAAATCTGAATCTCCAAAGCTCCTGAATTCCCTTAGTAGGAGCCTACATGTGAAGTTACATGAACACAGAATAGCATACAGGAGCCAGGCAGTGACTGTGAAGGGTGCCACAATTGCTTTCAAAGAGGAGAGCAACTGTGCAACCAGAATGGTAACAGATCACTTGGTGGACATATTTCAATGGGGTGGTAATCCACACTGTTTCAAGTCTAAGGACAGGGACCTGTGAGCATAATCCTATGGTATGGCTAATGAACTTCCTGAGTTACACAGATAACCATTGCTACTCTATCTCAGAATCAAAGCCAACAAGGCCTGTATCATTTTCTTTTAAATACAGGTGGTTTTGATCACATCATAGAATGTTTCCAGCTTATCCATATTCATTTTGTGTTACTTGCATTTCTTATTTATCACAAATACACTATTCTATGTGAAAAATGAGGCCAGCATTTGATCAGCACTTAATGGAAGCCTTTGAGGATCTCTCAGCTACTGTTCATTGTTATTTGCTAGCAGAATAATGATGAAGTAGAAAGTGCATGCATTGTATCTAATGTGATTAGTCTTCTAATGCTGGGGAAGTAGGAAGAATGCAGCAGGTAAAATACACCCCTGGGTAACTACATAACGAGTGCAAGGCTGGTTTGAAATTAGAAACAAAAATTAAAATTAAAAAAATCACACTAAATCAGCAGTTTCTTCAATTGCAGATTGGGATTCTATGAATGTACAGTACTAATTTATCTTAGGGAAGAATTGCAGTGAGATTTTATGTTAGAGATGGGTAGTCAGAAGAAGGAATGCAAGAAGGTTGGGTATGGTGAACTGTGGGGAATTAACAGCATCCCAGCCAGACCCAGTGCATTACATCAAATAGATTTTGCAAAGGTATACTTCATGCAGTAATGAGAATTGCAAGAGCTAAATGATGGTAGAAAGTCAAGAATGTATTTATTTTATAATGTACTGTAAGCCCATCTGTACCACCAGAAAATGCAGCCAAGTAAATAGGATTCATTTAAGAGCAGAGCTATAGCTGCTACTCAGTATCAAAGTGAGATTTCTTTCTCTATCTGAATTCTGAGTTCTTGCCCATTTTCCTGTGAAAGTTTTGATGGAAGAACACAGAGCCTTCTGTTCACTATTGTGAATGGGCTTCAGAGCTACCAGCTGAACCTCATTAGGTTGTCAATGCTTTCATATGTGTGCCTGGGAACCGGATTTCATGATCCAGAAGGTCTATTTTGGGTCCATATGAATCAAAAAAAAAAAAAAAAAAAAAAAGCCTGTGATCCACTACCAGCATATGCAGAGTTTTCTTCACATCTTCTGTTTCCTAGAGGATAATTCTTGTGTTTGCAAATTATCACTACAACTAGGGCTGGTCAGAAACTTCTCAGCTATTTTTAATCATTATAAATTACTAATAAGAGTTGTCTTCTAAACCCTGTTGATTTATTTTTTTCCTGGAATGCTCTAGTACTCTTGATAATTATCAGTCCATAATGGAATTTTCACTTGAAAAAGAGTCAGGCACAACCTGGGAAATCAGCGGGCTTTAACTTTGCTAGACAGGGACTTCACTCTCTCTTCTACATATTGCTGATGATTGGCCCATGTACCCGGGTACAGATTATTCTGAGGTACAGATACACATAATGCTCAACCCTCATAATGCCCCCCACGAAACAGTAAAGCTCTATCCTAGCCAAAATCAGGGTGGCAAGCTACATGTGCACATTGACTGACACCTGGAATTTGGGCAATAGTCTGTCTTATAGATGGTTGCTGGCAAAATATAAGTTTTCTTTTGAAATATCCTTTCTCTCTTTGTGATGCCTCTGGTTAGATAACATACTGTAATTGAGAGGGGGAAAAAAAAAGCAAAAAAAAAGAAAGAAAAAAAACCCTACTGCAATAGAGAGACACGTTAACTTAAGTGTTGTTTTTACATATTTCCATACCAGCAACGTACAATCTGCATTATTTTCTCTCAACTTTTTCAAATATCTTTTCCAGTTCACTAGCATTTTCCAAGGTGAAAATGTCATCTGTTTTCTGCTATAGTCTCCCACCTAGGAAGAAGATTTAAGATCAACCATATCAACAGTTTGTTCTTGCTGGTACTGAGATTATATTTTCTTCACCCCTTCCTGTGTATCTTAATGCCTCTTTCTGTTCCCTGACACAGTTCTGCTTGTGAACCAGCCAAGCAAAATTAAAGCTTCCAGGCTTTCTAGCAACGGGAGTTTCTTAGGCAAGGAAGCCTGTGCATCAAACCAGTCCTGTGTTATGAGCAAAAAGATTCCTGTCTGATCAGGGAGACCTTTGCACAAATTGGGTTACAGCAGATTTTTGCATTAAATCTCAAGCAGAATGATAAAACCATTTTGCATGTTAAAAAGGGTAAGTAACAGCCCATGGGAAGGTATCAAACTCCATGTTGGCTCGTCAGTGACTTTAGACTTCATGACTTGAGACTGTAGAACTTCATACTTTCCTAATTAAGATTCTAGGAGGAAAAAAATGTAGATATCATTAGTATTCTGCAGAATTGGTAAGTCCTACAAAACTGTCAGCTGGATCCAAGGACCTCTCTAGGGAAGGAGAAGCAAGGCAGCATGACAATAAATGAATGTGTACAAACACAGAATAGTTATATCAAATGAAAATTCTGTTGATATGATGGACACTGTTTTAATTTGGCTGCAGTTGAAGATATTTTCTGTATTTGCTCTCCTTGTGGGTGTCTTCCATGGTTTCAAATGTATAATTAATGCAGCATAGAAATATGTACTAGCCATATTATTTAAATTTATCACATCATTACCTTTCAAAAATAACTAACAAGTTGAAGCTAAATTTTTAATATTGAGTTTTCTGTGAGGAGCTCCATCATACAAAGCATTGAAATTTATCTTGGTATTATTTCACCAGAGTTTTTTAATTACTATGGCTGATAAGCAGGACTGGCCATTATCTTTGCGAAACATTTGTGTTAATTATGTCACAGAATTTGCAATGATAGCTACAGAATATTCTGTCCCTATTAAGAGCTTAGCTTAAATTTATATGCAGAAGCCAGTCTTCTGCAGGGCAAAAGGTTCCCTGTTCTCTTCCACTGGGCTCCCAAATAATTTTTCTCAATTGAACTGTGGTCGTTCTTTTAGTAATATGGCCAAAGGAAATGTATCAAATCCTTCCTTGAATACACCATTAATAACAAGTTTTTAGTAAGTAAAGCAATCCTGTTGCTTACAGAATGCAGGACAAAACTATGCTTTCAATTACTTCCCAGTTGTTGGTGGGTTTTGTTTGTTTGTTTGTTTGTTTTGTGGTGGTGGGTTTTTTGTTTGGTAGATTTATTTTTTTATTATTTTTTGGTCTAGCTACATGATACAAAGCCCAGAAATTTATTTCAAAGTGAAGCTTTGATACTTTGCTGCTTAGTGCCATAGTTCTAGATATAAAAAGGAGTGAGAGAAAAAAAATAAATAAAAACAAAAAGACTTCACATGCTATATGTTCTAGTTTACTCGTCATTTTCAATGAACTAAAATGTCTAGTATTAAAACTGGATTTGAACTGAAAGCAGTGACAATGTTCCTGTAGTGATACAGAACTCACTGAAACCCTTTCTGTACTGTTCCATGCTTGGAGTGAAATTAAGATTTAAATATTTCAGGCGGGAATGATTTTTGTTTTAGTAAATCAACTAACTAAATAATTGTTTCTTGATATCTTCTATTCTGTAAGATTCTGTAGTTTATCCACGGGAGATCCCATCTCTGTATTTAGAACACACATAAAGAAACAATAAAGAAATTCAGGAATTGTAAGAGTACCACAAAAAATGTAATAACCCATTCAACTTGTAATGAGATTTTTAAAGAACTGCTGAGAAAATTTCAAATATCTATATTGGCTACAACAAAGTTTTTGTCCTTGAATTATCTTGACTTCATGCAATTCAAGACAGTTCAATGTTTACATTATAACTTCACAACATTTGGAATCAGACGCAGAAAAGGGTCATTAAGATCTATTGCTCCCTCTTCTTTGCTGGTCAAGGCAGTGATTGTTCCTTAAATTATATTTTTCTGTTGTTTGCCTGTCCTGGATAAAGATTTATTAAGCTGATGTTGAAAAAGGAACAGCTACAGGAAATGAACCACACAGCAGAAAGATGACAGCCCTTGAGGATTTTGGAAGCTGATAGATTTAGGTCCTGCTATTCACACCAAAAGACAACAGGAGTGTCTTAAAGTACATAGGGGTGACTCCTACCGACGAGTGTAGAATTGTCAGTAAGTATGTCCACTTGTGTCTCCCATGAATAAAAATTTAGGCATCTGATGAGATAGTCAAGTTTCTGACTTTAAGAAACTGCAGTAGTGTGCTATGAGGAATAAATGATTTTTCTGAATGCCAATAGAAAAGTGAGAGGACTTAAGCACATCTCTATTTTTTTCTGTGCCACTCCATGTGGCTGTTCCTCGCTGTTCATGAGAAGTTGCTGCAAATGAGCCCATGCCCTCATTTATTCCCTTGGGATATTGTGGAGAAGAAAAGCCCACACACAGGTAGAATGGCTGTGACATACAGCTCCATGATGTGCTGCTTCCGGAAAAGGGGATAGGGAATATATGAGGAGTGTTCCTACGCACTGGAAAAGTGACCGTGAAAAAAAGAGGTGTTGTTACAAACCCAAAACACACTACTATATGGGCTGCTATGAAGATGATTAACTCTCTCCCAGTCAGATTCAGTACACAGACCAAGGATACTCAATTCACAAAAAACAAACAAACAAACAAAACAAAACAAAAATCAGTTTGTTACGCTATGACCACACTAAGCCCTTCTGCAAACTTGTCCGAGAGATTTTCCCCCCAAAAATTGGCAGTTTTCTCCAGTATCTGTGGCTGGATGTTTTTTGCAGGCCAAATTCTGCCCTAATTAGTGACACCTGTACAAACACTTGGCAGCGGGGCTTGGGTGGGACTGATTTCCTCCTCATGTTTCCTTAGGGCTACGGGTAGGCAAGCAGCAACAGCATCCTTCCCACTGCAATGTGGCCTTAGTTAATTGACAATCTGGAAAAAAAAAAAAAAAAAAAAAAAAAAAAAAAAAAAAAAGGAGAGATTTCATGTCATGGCAGTTTGATACCATGATGTTTAACAGGGAGCAGATCTGTGCCATAAAAATAAAAATCTTCAGTAATTGGAATCATTTTTTTTCCTCTGCCTCTTACACCACAGAATGTCTTATGGGGAAAGCCATAAAAGCACTAAGCATATGTAAATTTTTGAGCTGGAATTCTCCAGTTACAATTAGATGTATAAGCCAAAATTGAAAATAAATCACTTAAAAAATAAATCCTGCAGGAAAGACAAAGAAAACATAGGACAGCCACTCTCATAGCAAATACTTTTCTGCTGTTCATATCCTTCAACACCTGATGATTCTTGTGGGTTTCAGTCAGGCCTGCCCTCCAGCAGATATCAGTGTAAGCAGAAAGATGAGCTACATAACATAATCACCATTGCCTGTGTGTGGAATCATGCCCTTTTTATGTTGTTGTTTTTTTTTTTTTTTTCATCCCCAGCATTGTAATGGTATCATAGACTAGTAAATATCCTGACGCTCTTCCTTAAAAGTCAATTATGATGTTTTTTCATATAAGGTCCATTTCAGTGCAGGAAAATTTGACAAGGCTGGGGGAACTGCAAACCAGGATCAGGTGATGGTTTATCTCCATTGCCTCTTTCTTACATTTGACTAATATGCTTTACAATTATACAGCTGTGCCAAAGTATCTTCCTAACTTCTCCAGATCCAAGAGCAGTTTGTGCCAATGATGGCTTCACTTTTTTCACCTGTAGCTTTATTACACAGGTGTGCTGAAAGTCATGTTGCTGAGGTCATATCCCCACTAAGCCTGGGTTCAATAAAAAACCTCTTCCTGGGTGCAGTAGGTTTGCATCTGTTTTTGTAAAGATCTCAAGATGTGGGGAGGCATTCTAAGGACTAGGTGGGACCTCAAGGTTGAAGATAACTTTCAGAAGAAACAAAGCACTGTGAAGTCAAGTCTGGAAAGTGAGTAATTTGAGTTCTCCGTGTCTTCCTGTGCTGTTGCTTGAGATCATCCTTCTGTGAGGTGTTGTGAAGACTGCTTGTTATTTCTTTGGCATATAAATGGGATTTGTTGGAGGAATTACATATCAGAAGTTTCAGCTGAGATGGCAGTGTGGGAGAAGGGAGTTTATGAGATTATTTTTTTTTGATTGATTGATCTTTTCAAAATAGTTTGCGTTGATTTATTTGTCTGAACTGATATCATTGGTATTCTATTTATCTATGGACAAACTGCAGCTGGAACTGCCACAGGTATAAGACAAGCTTTTCTATTTTTAACATCTGTCAGTCAAGTGTCTTACCACGAGTTCATTTCACATAGAAAGATCACTAAATGAAACCCTTTCCAAACTATCAAACTGGATTTGGACAAAGGATGTTGACATAATATTCAGCGTCTCTGCCTTCGTTCCTAAATTGTAGTTATTGCCTCTCTTTGTGTATGATTTAAGGAAATGGAGTCTTGCCCTCAAATATGTTTGTTTTGTGTTTTTTTTTTTTTTTTTAGAAGGGATACCTTAAAGCTTAGTTAATAGGTGTTCTTTCTTTTGTTTGTGAGAAATCTGCATATCAACAGGATAAGTAACTTTTGCCAGATAGAGATACTGGTCCTCTTTTGGTCTTCTTTTAATAACTGTTTTCAAAACACCTTGGTAAGCCCAACTTATGCAAAATTACTGTATTGCAGGCTTCTTCCCTAACCTCAGACTTTTGCTTTTGCCAACCTGATGATGGGACTCCATACAAAAGCTACTTAAACTGCAGAAGAAATACCATCATTTTCTAAATAGGGTGTGGAGAATGCAAATTGTTATGAGCCATTGCTAATTAAACTTTGCCTGTGCTTGTGATGTTCATACTCCTTGTTTCATGTGGTAGGTGGAAAACTAGACCTGGCTGAGTTGCTTGAATTTAAAATAAAAACCAGGACCAACACAGTGTTGCTCTCTTCTTTAAACTCAATTAAAAGTAGTTACCATATTTTAAAAACTTCTGAAAGACAGGGAATGTCAAGATGACAGTTTGCATGTTCTTACACATGCTACTCTTGGCATGAAAGTGAGTTGCCAGTCATCACGCAATATGCTTTGGCAGTACCTTTCTGATACTTCTGTGTGGGAGGTGTAAGAAGAAACAGGGAGCTTGCTCTCTGCTGTAACCATTCTTTCAGGAAGGGATTTTCGAGGTGGATTTGCTTTCTGTGAACTAAGCATTCGGGGTCATCAGAACTTTCCAAAGGAGGGAATTGCTAGAGTTATAAAATGGCTTTATTTACTTATTTATGTTACTGGAGCAGTCACCTGATGTGACCAGAACTTTATGTCAGGTCTAACCTCTCTTCTAGTGAACCCCAGAATCCTGGGACCAAGTTGGATGTCTCAGAAGGTTTCCCTGATTTGTTCATGCTCCCTTTCCCTGGTGTTGCAGCAGAGGCTTGGATGGCTTCTGCCTCTCTTCTCCTGGCTGGTTGCAGCACAAATCAGGAAATCACAATCATGCTGTCTATAGTCTAAAAAACAGACACCCTAACTTGATTTTACCAGAGCTTGCTGGTAAGTGCCCAAGTGCATAATTCCAGAGCACAGCCCAAACCCTCTTTGGATAAAGCCAGGAGCCTCCTCTATGATACCTTTTCAGCAGTCTTGCCTCTTTCCACTAATCCTGCTAAGGTACCCAGCAGCACAGTGATTCACTGTAATCATTGGTGTAATGGTAAACACGATGCCCGGTGATTATATTGTTCATCCTTCCCCATGTTCACTTTGAGTGTGGGGGGGGAAGTACTTTGAGTTATATGAGACAGGAGGAAGGAAGGCTTTTGGAGGGGTACTGTGCAAACCAATTTCCTGGAAAAGAGTGCTCTGTGTGCAAGATCTTTAAGCTGTGAAGGTTTTTAAGGGCATGGTCACAGTCCTGCTGTTGAGGAGCTGCTGAACTGTGGCAGACTGTAGATGGGCTGCAGTCAAAAGAAAATGTGAGTCTTGCTTCTAGCTGATATGAAATTAAAAGCCAAAGGCCAGGACTGATTCACAAACTTTAAAAAGAATGAATGAAGGGCAATTTAAATGCTATAAAGCTTAATATCGATTAAACAATCAGAATGAAATAGGGATTAGTCCAAAATCTAGCCATTTTAGAAGAGGAAGATTTTTTTTTTTTCCAAGCCTTTTAATTTGATTTAATTTAGTTTCTTCAGTTTCGTCATAGTCAAATAATCTTAATAACAGATACACTACTAAGACGTATTTTTGGAACACTGTGGGAATCTTTTTAAGTTTGTTTGATTCACTTTTACTTTGGAAGCCACACAAACAAGCTATTGGTTTAAGAAAACCAAAGCAAAATTTTGCCACTACCCAAAGCAATCTGGATCTGTCTTCCATTTTACTTTGGAATCCAAGTTGAGTTGAGGAACAGTGTGCATCCTCAGACTTTGATGTTTAGCTGAATTAATACCATGTAAAGGGCTTATCTTTGGCAAACTGTCATCTTCCTACTGTTGTGAAGTTGTGAATTTATGCTGTGGTGCTACCAGAGACAGGCACGCACAGAGTCAGTTGCTTCCCTACACAGCAGATACCATAACACCTGATCTTTACTCTCCTCGTAGTTCAACAACAAATGCCCTTCATCTACTTTTATTGGGGTAAAGACAGAAGTGAATGGAAACAAGCAAGTGTATGTTGGTGCATGAATCTGTGTAAGGGAAGACAAGAAAGACAGAATTAATTGATTCTTCTCACCTTGACCCCAGATGTTCATGTTATCAGACCTTTACTATTGTGGTAGGTAGGACTCCTTTTGTAGCGTTACTTCTACCTTAACAGCACCTGGAGTGCTGTTCATTCACTTCTTCTGTTATAGCTTTCTAGTTTTAACACCTCAGGACCACTCTTGTTTCTTAAACAGCTAATTTTTTGTTTGTTTGAAGGCTCATTAACTGCTTTGATCACCTCCCCTTTTGCTCCTAGCTTCTGAACCTTCCTGAGCTGTGCCTGGTCCTTCTCTTCCTGAGATGTATCTTGGGACTGCAAGAGCTTTCTCAGACTTCAGTATATCACTCTGCTCATTCCAAAGCCCAAAGGAGGGGGGAAAAAAAGGTATTTCCTGTGATGCATGCTTCCATCTACCTCCCCCACACACACACCCTTGCAGTGGTCCCTTGCTGTGAAATGCCTTAGATCTCACCTGCTATCCTTCTCCATACAAACCAGCTAAAATGACCACTAAATGAAAGGACTTATGTGCAGCATCCAAAATGGAGAACGTAAGGACAAATAGTTATAAAAAGAGTTCTAAGGAAATGAAAAGAAATTATTGCAAATCTACTGATGCTGAATCTAAAGTCATCTTTCATTTTCCTGTTCCCAGCTATCTCATATAGACACATTCCTGACTCAGGTATGTGTTTTTGTGCCCTGGGCTCCAGGCAGCATCTACTGGAGATGTGCTTTTGCCAGCAAAACTGGCTCACTTCCACGGCCAGGCTTCTCTTGAGGAATCAGGCACAGGATTACTTTTCATCAAGTTCTTACCTTTCCAAAAAATATTTCCTTCTGATCCTTTAGGAGTATAAAAAAAGATTTTCTTTCCTAGAGAGGGAGTTGGGAGAGTGTTCCTGTAACAGCTCATTTCCAGTCTCTAGTATTTAATTAGTTTTTTTAACTGTTCCTAGAGTAATTAAGAAATAATGCCTCCATTTTCACCAGCTGACATTCCAGACATAACAGCATTAACCTTTCAATGTGAAATGCCACTATGTATTGAATTTTCTACTGGATACTGGACCCAAAATTCACCATGACACTTGTACGAAACTCTAAATTAATAAATACACGCAGCTCATTACCAGCTCCTGTGATTGGACACAATGGTAATCAATTGATTTAGGCTGACTCTTGGCCAATACTTAATTCTGATGGGGAGATCTTGGGCTTTACAAATTGGATGAAATACAGAAGACTGACTTTCAAAACTGACATTGTCTAGTAAGTAACTCTTGAGTCTTCCTAGGTAGCTTTTAAAATTCAAGGCCCTTCTGGGAAGGATCCTTGTCTCTGAGCTATTATAATACTACACAAAGTAAGAAAGAATCAGTTGTGCAGCTAATTTGAACAAGCTGGATTTTTATAGAACAAAATGAAACTCTGTCCAGAAGCCATTGTAGCCTAGAGAACCACTGGCAGTGGCTGGCCGTTTTACAAGGCTGTTTTATAAAGTCATTTTGCAAATTTAATTTAAGGTTGTTTTGCTGCAGCCAGATGTTATTCAAACAGAATAGCACTTTGTTTAGATATTTGTAGAGATTTAATATATATGGAACTGGGCAAGCTGACTGTGCAGGGGTTTGTTTGAATAGTCTTCTGTGTGAAGATGCTGCCATGGCCCTCTTCTCATTTGTGCAGAGCTTGCCTCCACACTGCTCTTTAAATCAGGATAAGAAATGCAGAGGTGTTAGAAAGAGTGACAATTTTTTTAAACCACTCCTTTGGTCTTTTGAATGGTCATGTTCCACTATTAATAATAGTTTATAGCCTTTCTACTAACCTGGCATGCTTAGAAAAGTCCTCAGAGAAAGTATTGCCAAGTAAGTGGGCTAAGTGTGGCCACTGTGGACTTCTGCTAAAAAGTGTTTCTGCTGGAACTCTGCAGGGTATTCAGGTAATTTAGATGGGTATTTATGCATGTGTAAGATTAAGTTCAAGTAGCTTGTCTTCATTCTCACTTTCAGCTTGAGTTCAAGTGGCATGAGTGCCCATGCATGAATATTTGTGTGCTGTGAATTTTAATTGTTTTCAGCTGGTCGATGGAGTGAATACTAGTAGTCCTCAGTAGGAGTTGTGCTCATTCCACTTGGAGGTAAAGACAATGGGATATGATAGGCAGGAAAGATCACAGCTAGATGCTTTACAGTAAAATATGGTTCTGTAGTTCCTAAAAGCTGTGATAATTATATAAATAAAAACATCTGATGTATATCATAAATCTTATTTCTCTGAAATTGTTCAAACCTTATTCACTGTCATTGAGCTCAGGAAAGAGATGAAATGGAAAACCGAATACAGTAAAGAGTACAGTGCCAGCCTCTCAATGTATCTTTCTAGTTTAATTACCTTTCTTTTTGTTGGTGAAATCTTTGTATGGATGCATCTGTCTCTCTTGTTTCTACTGATGAAGTACTCATGCAACTACTATTAATCATTTTTGGAGGAGCAGTCTGGGGCTGCGTATCAGGACATCCATACATGTTGAAAAATACTTGAAAAATGACATTTTCAAGCCTATTTCTGAAAAAAATGTATATCCTTGCTGTGGGCTGCTATGCCATCTTAGCAGCCAATGTTTCTGTCTTTGAGAGATTTCTGTGGTATATGTTTGCTAGTGTTTAGTAATCACCAAATAATCCCTTCCATCTAGTGAGCTTGCTATATGATCTAAGCAAAGGAAAGTAAAAGGAATGTATATTCATATGTATATTTCCTGTCCTCAAGGATTCTTTTTAAAAAAGTGTTGTGCAGTCACAAGTTCATAACATTCCTGTCATAAGGTAATGTGACAAGAACAGTTATAATCAGCTATTTTCATTGGACATGATGATTGGTAGTGCTGTTACACATCATATGATCTTGCTGTAGAAAGAGAGTGGATTCATGTCTGTACTCCTGGTCCTGAGAGCTATCCTGATGCTGAAAATACTGCGAAAGACAATGTATCATTTGTATCAGGGACAAATTAAAAGGATAGATCCAGTCCTTTGCCAGATAACTTACTGGCATAGATGAGCTACTTTCAGTCTCTGCTCAAGAAGCAGAGCTGACAATTTCAAAGTGTTTCTCTAAGAGATCCCCTTCTAGGCTAACACTGGCAACAGTTTCAAGCTAGCAGGTTTCAGGGCAGATTAGTTCAACTTGAAAAAGGGTCAGAGAAAACTTGGCTGGCCCAAGCTATTGTAGTAAGCTGCTGAGACAAATGTAGTTATCTGTTCCTGGTTCTCCCGGGACTCATCATTTGTTCTAATCAACCATCTGCAAAGCAGATGATAAAGCACTCCTGAGTTGTAATCTCTGCTTACTTATTAGGTGTTCTTCAAAGAGCTGATTTTAGGAGGGTGTGCCTGATATTTTCATGGTGTGTACTGGCTGCCCTTCTATTTCCTGGTATGCAGTCTTATGTGTGAGTTCAGACCTGGCAAGTAAGGCTTTGCCCATCTCAAATAATTCCTTCTCTTCTCTCCCTGTGCTGTGCTGCCACTGCTCCCATTAGCAGTGTAGCTTCAAAGCATTCACTGTAGGAAGGAGGGAAAAGGCAGACTAGCAATTCTCAGAAAATCTTTCAGTTTCTAATCCTGATTTCAAAACAGCATGTCCTAATGACAGAGTCCCTTGTTTCAAGAAAAGGGACTCTTCCATAATTTTCATGTATAGTGATTTTTGGTGTATATGTGCTTCTTGACACAGTTGACCCTGACAGATCAGGGCAGCCTGAACACTTTAGTGAGGCACAGAGTAATCTATGGTTTTTAAAAACAGTACCTGTGGATGTACTTCGACTATATCTAATCCTTTGGCAATTACTGAGGGAATGAAAATATACCTAGCCTGGGACAGAGGGGATGAGAACAGAGTAGTGAAAAAGGTAACCCTGATAAGTAAGGAAAAAAGATATTAATTTCTTGTAAGAAAACAATTTCCTTAGTCCACAAATTGTAGTTATTCTGGTTAAATTATTTTTATACTTAACAAAAGGTAATTGTCCCAAATGACATATGAGTAAAAGCACATTTCTCTGTTTTTACCTTCTTAGTTTTTCTATGGTAAATGTTTACAAAGACTTTTCCTTGTTTCTGTAATCATTTTTAACAGTCATAACAAAAAGTCAGTACACATAGTTTTGGTATAATGTAAAGGTGGCTGCCTTCTGAGGTATTGTAGCAAAAGCCTTACTGCTTTCTTTCTGTGGTGTAATCTGGGCAGAGGTATCAGGCCCACTGTATCAGAAAGCTTGCAGAAAATTTGTCAGCACAGAGCTTTCTATCTGAACTCCACACCAAAGGTAACACAACAAATATTGGAGCACAGAGAGTGAGAGGAAGCAGCATTTGAGTGTGCTGTGCAAGGTTCATCCAAATCATGACATGTTTGATATCACAGAGAGGATTCCTTTTAAATTCATTTTTCTAAATGACAGTGACACTAGTCATCTTGCAGTGGTGAACAGCCACCACCAAGCGCCATGGTTGTCTCCTTGCCGCTTTCTTCTTGTGATTGTTTTTATGTCCTTAGATACTTTTATCTATCTGCATTCTGAGGATGCCAGACTGTCTGCTTTCTCATAGCACTTGGCACAATCAGGTCTTGGATTTATGATGATGATACTAACAGTTGTAAGGATGGCTAAGGAAGCCTTCCCTGAACTAGCTCCCTGCTGCACAGCAGCTTTCAACCACAACCAGGACATAGCGAATAACTCAGACAGAATCTCACATGCTTTTTCAGTCCTGCCAAGGAGACAGTGATTGGCATGAAATTCAGCTACTTACTCCCAGCCACATAACCACTGCTAAGCTGATAAGAGGTGTCACACTAGGCTGACTATTAGGTAATGCCAGGTAAGTAAAGAAGGCTGAAGTGCACCAGTCAGTCATACCCCCATCCTTCCTACCCTACCCTTGCCTGGACTGACAACAACATAGGGAAAGCTTGACAGGTATGTTTGCATTACTGGGTTTTGTGGGTGTTTCACCCCTAAGATAGCCATCCACAGCACTGAGCCAGCTTATTGCTGTTGTGTGGCAGGAAAAGTAGGCTTCACAGGTCTTCATATTGTGTGTTTAAAATATACATCTTTTTCCCCAGTTGTTGGGGCAGAAAAGTAATTACTAAAAGAAATTGCAGAAAAATTTGTGGCTTTTTTAAGCTGATAATCACATACAAAGAATGCTTACTTCATTTTCCTAACTGAATTTATCAATTGACAACACTTATATCTTTACATTTTAGCTACTCATCTCATTGTTTCTTATGTATGAAGCAAAGTACTTATTTTCTGCTCTATATGGAGTGGTTATAGCAATGCACCTGCCTCGGGTGGATGGTTTGTATATTTAATCAGCCAGCATAAAATCATTTTGAACACAGCTCGCTTTTGCTGGCACCGAAGATTACAGCAGCAGGTATAGATTAGATAAATATTTTGTCTCAGCTGTTTTGTCTTAAATTAAGACAACAGGAGATGAAGTGCAAAGCAAGTATATAACAATAGTGTGATACATGCTCAAAAGGTTTATTTATTAAAATTGTCTGAGACCAGGTTTAATCATAAGAATTACCATAGCGATGAAGTAGTGTGTAGATTTTTCTTTGAAAACCAGATGCCACTTGTTCTGTTTGTAGAAACCATTAAGGTCATAATAAATGTTTCTTTCTCATTAGATCTCTATACTGCTATTTGGTTGTTCTGCTGAGCTTAGAGAAAGCAGTGTTTCTTGGTTCTTATTCCACATTCACCATTTGTAACATGGGCTATACACGTATAGGTTACTTGGCTTGTAAAATTATCACAATTTGCTCTGGCTGAAATGTTTTTCTGGTTGAAATATCTTTTTCCTTAAAAGAAAAAGAAAAGAAACGCCATGTAGTATTAATGTTTTATTATTGGAGAGATGGATTTTTTTAATTTTCCTGTAATATCAGGCAACACTTACATCTTCCATCTGGTTGTGTAACAAAGCAAGGCTCCTACAGTCATGTGGTCTAGTTATGCATGTGTTTATCACTTTTAAGTCTGTCCACAGTAACTTTTTAACCTGTGGGCTGTTTCTAGTTCAACTTGACACAGCAGCACAAATCACAAATGTAATTTGGTACTTCTAAATCTGGTAACATTAGGGATCTGAGTAGCTGAGGCAACAGGGGAGTGCTCTAACTGAAGAAAGGGTTGCAGCACAACTCAGATATGACTTGGCCCCTGGGCAGCCCCATAGGGGAGACATCTTGTAATTGCCACAGCTGGGGAAGACCTCCTGCTGGAGCAAAGAATCCACCATGAGATATCCAAGCACCCTGACTTCTGTGTTTCTGCTGATCTGAGATGTCATGCTCACCTCAATCAGAAAAGAATGGGCAATTCAGGGCTGCCTGGCAGATGTTCTCCCTCATCCATACAGCTAATGTCTATACAGTGACAGATCTGACTCCAGCTTTCTGTGCTCTTTCTCTGTTACCATTCATTCCTCCTCTCCCCAAGGATCTCCATGCTGTTGCTGGCCTTGGGGAGCTGTTTGTTATGGGTGTGGTTTTGTTTTTTGTTTTTTCCTCCAAAAGTCAGAGTATTCAGAAACTAGCTGGAGGTACTGCAGCCTTTAGAGAGTAGCAGGACAGGGATTCTTTCCCATTCAGCTCCTCGGACACAAAGCTTGAGAGCACTGGCAGGGATTGCCCTCCTTTGCATAGGTCCTGTGCCCCAAGGCCTGTATTACTACCTCCATAACCAGCAGCACTGTACTTGAAATTTGCTTTATTTTAGGCATGTTCTTTTTGATTGCCATCAATATGATATTGCATGTGTATCTGCTGTGTGGAAAACAGCAGTGAAAGAACCTGTAGGTTGCAACAGGAAGAAATGGGGTATGGGGGGGAAGGGTCTAAAGTTATTTATGTTGAATCACTGAAACAATGCCTGAAGCTAAATAAGGGGAATAAACTCAGAGGGTAAATGTTTTCTTCCCAGACTCTTAAAATCCCTCCTCTCCATTTTATTTACATTCAAATGCCTGTGAAAACCATTTGCTCATTGTAATGAGTGGCATGTATTTTGATAACACAAAATAAGCACCTCATCTTCCACTGCTACTCATGCGTGTACAATTCTTCCCATTTAATTCAGCAAGACTAATTATCTGAATTAGTGACATTAGCTTGAAGCTACAGCTTTGCAGATTGCAGCTCTGGCTTTCTGAACAACTTCTTTAAAGGAATTAGTCATGTCTAAGTACAACAGAACTGTCAAATTGCATCCCCTGGCTTTGTCTGATGTTTTGGTCACAAAGCCAGCTTCATGCAAGACTGTCCTCGTGGCAATAGATTGAAGGCAATGGTTAGTCTAATTTTATTGCTCTGACAACCATAAAATGGCTCATAAAGTCTGGGCAGTTACCTTACAAGCTGACAGTAAATGAGGTAAGACACACTTCATTTTACCTTCCACCTCATTGGTGGACTTTGTCGCCTGTGCTCCAGGGATGTCTGTTGTTCATTTGCAAATCAGCTCCCATTTGCAAGAGTCCCATTTTCGTTTAGCTTACTGCGCAGGCATGAAAACTGCAGCCAGTTCTCAGGCAGATCCCAAACCCCTGCCTTGGCAGCTACAACATCAATTAGAAAGGCAACAACAGACCTTTAGGAATTGATGCACAGGTGGCTTGGATATGGCTGCCTGCAGAGCAGGAGTATTTCTGGGACCAGCAAGGTGCACAGCTAGAGGAGGTATATCTTTTTTAACTTTACATTAGTTTAAATTAAAAAACAATACTTATCATTGCTATCCTCCTTTTTGCTAACAAGCTGATAAGCTTTGGTAACTAACGTATGTGTACTGTTACTGAGGAAAACAGTGAGAGGTTTAGGATCCGCAGCACTTGCGTACCCAAGGTCAAGCAGCATAGGGGAGGAAGGTGAGCAGAAAGGCCAGACACTGTATTTAACTAGTGGGTTCTACTAGTCTACACATCATTTGTCGTCCCTTATCTTTGAATGAACTTCTCGTAATTAGGTAGCATGACTGAAGATGTGAAATTCTACATGGCAGTTACTGAACTTACCCCTCATTTATCTCTTTCAAGTGCTTAATGAATTTTCCATTTCAGCTAATGAATAATGGCAATTTCAGGCCCATTGTCCTATGAAGGAAAATTAATAATGTCCTAAGGATAGTTTCATACCTAGTAGTGTGATGGAGATAGCTGAAGTGTCAGAATATACATTCCTTTTTTAGAAGATCCAGCATTATCTTCACGTTCATTCCAGTCATCATACAGTATGCATTCAGAAGGAACCTCAGACCCACAACACACAGATTCCACTGTCTGGAGATAAAAAGTGAGGGGAGATTACCTTCTTTCACATACCCTGTTCTTAAGGTAACTATACATTTCATCTTCCTCAACAGGTCCTCTTTTTCCATGCAGAAATTTTGACCAGGTTTGAAAGGGTTTGGTTGCTATGAATATATTAATGCATTAAAAAGTGTAGGAGGCAAACCTTTTCTCCAAACATGTCTTGAATTAAGTTTGCTTAATGGATAAGAAAAAGGAAAATTGCAGATTTGAGAGAGGAAAAAGAAAAGGGAAAAAAAAAAAAAAAACTCTTGTCATCACCCTTTTTATTAGAAAATGAGCTGTAAATAAATGTTTCCACTAGTTCCTACTTCCATGGGGTAAAAAAGAATAACTTATGCTGGTAGCTTTAGTGTCAGTCATTTTTGGCTTTCAACACCAAGTACAGAAGTTTAAATGTGTGAAGTGCACAATGTGGATGTATACTATGATGTATACTATAACACCTACTAATTTGTGCTTAATACTTGAAAAAAAAAAAATGAAATACAATTGAAGTATAGAAAGTATATTCTTCCTATTAGTCAGATGTGCAGCAAATGTGTTCAACTTCCTACCCAGCTACAGTAACTGGCTTCCATTTCTTAATTTCTTCTCAGAAATGTATCTGAAGTAAAATACTGAGGAAAAATGTGGTTTCTTGATAGGAAAACAGGAATGTATATTTAAAAATAACTATTTGGTTCAAAAAAAAAAAGTTTTTACATGAAAACAAAGTTGTTTCTTTTGTTTAAAACCTCATGTGTAAAAGTTAATGACAGCCTTGTCTTCGTCTCTTTATTCAGTTTACCATGACTTACATATCACTCCTACTGATGAATGTAAAATAGTCATTGAGAGACTGTGCATGTTAATTGTGGTTTTAGACAGTGGGATGAAGTAAAGTAATTTGTGGCAAATAGATAACATGCCATGTCCTAGTATTGCCAGATACAAGATGCATAGGATTTAACTGCTCGTCCTTGTCTGTTGCTGGAGGTGAGTCCCAGACTGCTGTAGCATGTCCATGTAAGGTCTGACGTTGTCACTAGAAAAGATGAAATAAATTGCTTTTAGAAAATAAGTCTACAAAATTACTTAAATATCCTGTCAGCAACTTTGGTCTTCATGTTTGCCGTCTTTTGCAAATATTTGCCTTTGCAAATATGGTCCCTGAACCAGATTTCTGCATATGCTGTATAGGCCTGCTTTCCTTGGCTGCCTCTGAAATATGAACAATGAGGTCAAAAATTGTTTTTTTTGTTATTCACAAAACTTTTCAGAACTCTAGTTTTTTTTGTTTGTTTGTTTTCTGTATGCCTTTATACAAGTTCTAGATTTTAATTTCTACCATGCTAGCATTTTGAAGTCTATTTCAGCCTAGTAGTTAATCAGCCTCTCTTTGAAATCATAAATGTGTGTCTTTGGGAGTGCCCACAAATGTGTTTCTGTAAACTAGCTATAATCCTGTCATACGACAATCATAAGGATTATCATTCTGGGGGAAGAATTCATCTTGGAGTATGCCTGACAGCTGTCAGAATCACAGCCTTCAGACACGGATTGGGTGATTTATAATTAGAGGCAGTTAGGCATTTTTCTGATGGAAAAGACAGGTTTGGGGGGTTTGTTCTGTTTTGCATTGCTACACACACACACACACATGAAAAACCAAGTAAAGTGACTTCAGGTAATTTCACATTTGTGATAAGACAGAAGTGACTGCTGGCAGACAAGCACACTGCTGCCCGTATCAGTTCTGGAAATTGAGAGAATATCCTGATGCTTCCATTCAGCTGCCCAGGGATGCTAGTTGAAAGATTGACAGGAAAACTGTCACTTTGGGCTATTTTTTGCACTTTGCTTCTGCTCCACCTTTCAGGTGGAAGAGTTCTAGAAAGGTAATTTTGAGGATCTCCTAATCAATTTCTTATCTAATAAAAAAAACAGTTTGAAGAGAGAAAAATAAAAAAAGGCACAGTTCAAAATAAAGCTTTCTTTCTGAAAGTGAGCAAAAAAATATTTTTAAAATATATTCAATACAAAGTGCATTAAGAGAAAGATTTACCCATTTTCCTATTGTTGGTTACAGTCAGACTAATCAGATCACTGTGTGGCAACTACTTCAAGCACTGAAACCCACTCCTGGCCTTTTCTTAGTGAACTGTCTTTCTATGAGAAGCGTTTCACAGGAATAACACATGTATTCTGCATTATGCTTACCAAACTGAGTCATTTAGCAATTGTTCCCTAAATTTGACAAAACTGTGTCCCAAGAATGTGAATGTTTTAGCATAGTCCTAACAATTCCTCTATGATCATTTGAGGCACTTTATTTCATGTGGTTATATGCTGATTTATAAATACTGGTTTTGCCAAATGCTACATCTCATTCTGTTTTGTTCAGCTGAGCTTTTATTCTGAATTGAATATAGTTTTGTTACCAAAATAAATGTGTATCTTTGTTGTTTTTTCCTTCTAATTTTCTACTCATTAATTGCTTTTCATCTCCACTGTAAATCAGCTATGATATATTGTCACAGTTCAGCTATTGTGAACTTTTAAAAAGACGTACTTTCTTTAAGACTTCAATGAATTTCTCCAGTGTAAATAATAATAATAATCTTAAAACAATTAAATGACCGTTTTTAAATAACTATAAAACTGAAATGACAAAACAAATCTTTAATTTTCAGGATGTCTCTTATAATCCCATTAGTTAATGTGTACAACTATGTTGCTAACATCCAAATGCCAGCAGTCCTGTATTGCACAGTTTTCCTTACCAAGGTACACATATGCATTATGAGCCTATGAAATACTCTACTGAGAAACCTCATCGTACCTGGTAATCAACGGATCAAAGGCAAAAGATTTCAGGTCCATGTAGTACTTCGCTGTATCTCTCAAAGCTGTCCATGATTCACTAACCTAGAGTAGATCAAAACAGAAAAAGAGTATTCTTAGCTTTGATACTGATTAGAGTGTGACTATTGAGCAACCTTGCCTGCACTGATAAATCAGACAGACTTCTATCCTTCCCCAAAGGTTTCCCTGTTACGTGCCAGTCCAAGACCTGCACTTTGGATTTTGTTGTTATTTGTTTTTGTTGTTTCTAATAGGTGCTGCAAGACAGTGGAAGAAATACCTGTTCAATCACAGCATATCCCCATGTATTTTGGCTGCTGCTTGCGTCCCAGTAGTTTTCAGAATATGGTAAGTGTCTTTTAAGTCGTATAAACTGATTTGCTGATTCTTCTGTCAGAAATGGTATTCCAAGGACACCTGAAATGGAAGCTGAACAATACTTGTAAAATTAGGAAAAAAAAAAAATTAGAATGTGCACTTAAAAATACATAAGTTATATAGACGGAACACTTCTTTGGAATCATACATTATTAAAAAGAAATCAAAGGTGGCCCTACCTTAGATCTTCAGAAATAATTTAAAGCTTAAAGAAATATACACTTAATAAAGCTGCTCCTATAAATCATTATCTTGCTGTAAATCCAAAGCGGTTAAATTGGCAATCAAATTAAGGTACTACTTTAATTTTAATACTAGATTTGGTTAAAGGAAACATTTGGACTGGAATTGCACTCGTTCTGGGTGTGCTGAGAAATCTAAAATTAAAAAAGGCAACTAAGCCTACCTATGAATTTAAATACACCTCTTAAACCTCCTGGTTTAGATACATTTATTCTCATTAGTAGCAGCATAGAAAATGCTTGTAAAGTATTGTTCGGGCAAAGGATATTGCATTCTAATATTGTTATAACAGGCTTTTATAACATGTTATAACATGCTTTTGAGATCATCCCAGATGCAGAACTTCTTGAAGATCTTAAAATGACAACTCTGCCTAACAGAGAGAGGCTGAATTCCTCGTTAACTTCATATGAAAGGTCCTGATATAGCACAAAGCTTTTCTTCTAGTCTTCCATGTTTGAGACTTAAATTCATTTGGGGCTAACGTGCTCTGAAATAACGCTTCAGTCTGAAATATGTGATTGTTAAAAAGCTCCTGATGTAGTCTGAACTCAGATAAGTCAGCCAAATTGAGGCCAGGGTCAGTAAACACCTGTGCTCTGATTTATTTGAGTGGGTTGAAATGGACACTTGAGGATGCCCTGCACATACTTGGTACTCATGGGGCAATAATGTGAACTCTAATGTATTGTATCTTACAATGGGAGCTCTGTAGGGCAAACTGATGCCTCACTGACCACTCTCCTGTGCTTTTTTATTCATGCTGTTTTCAGTTTTTTCCACTAGAAACTTAAGCATGGGCGTTTGTGCGCAGTGCTCAGCAGAATCAGGTCCTTTGCTAGCATGCCCGACCATCTGCAATATGGTCACTTCTCAGTTTTCCAAACAGGAAAAATGTATACTGAATGCATATACGTAGCAGACTTGTGAGGCAGGATATTTGTTGTCTCTTTTCATAGCTAAGAAATGCTTGAAAAAAAAAGGTGAGAAAATGTTGATTATACAGTAATAACAACAAAAAGTGGAAGTGGTTATCTCTTCACTCTGAAACAGTTCTCTAGAAAACTTACATATAGGAAGCAATGAATGTCCCTATAGTTCTTTTCTGCTTCAGTTTCTTCAGGTTCCAAGTTACTATAATCAGAAACTGGAGGCAGAAACTTGTGGGAGGGGGTTTCCAAGGAACACTCACCTTAGGAAGGTGAACAGCCACTGGCTAACCATAGTTCAGACCCTTAAATGTGACCCTTTCTGGTGTGGAGACTTCTTGTACAAGCTGCTCTCTCCCTTAGGAAACTAAGCAATAGCCGTTTAGGTACTTCAGAAAACAAATACAATTTTGGCCTGGAGAAGAAAAACTATATTGCTTGCGCTTATCCATTAAACTGCTACAGTTCTTGTCCAGAACTGTGCAAGATAAAACTAAGCTCATGCCAAATTTCATTACATCTCTGGCAATTTACTATTATCCAGTAGAAAATCTATGAGCTGTTAACTTCCCTTTAGTGAATTTGGTGTGTGTTGTGATATTAAATATTTTGTAAAGTCATGATTACGTTTCTGGACTGAGAAAACTGAACTGAGATCAGAAATTGGCTCAGTAACAGGCTTCACTTTTGTTTAAATGCATATATATCTAGTAGAGGCCATTAAACATTGAATTTTATCACCGATGTGTGCTTTGGCCTTCTGGCTTCATGGTGAGCTACAATAAAGATTATTAGGCAGCTCTTTCTGTGTTCCCCCCTCCCACTGCCAACATCTTCACAGAGTGAGCTTGTAGCAGTACTGGTGGGACAATAAGGTATTCTCTTGGCTCCTGTGGTGCAGAGTGCTGTTTTTTAAGGGTATTAACTTTCAGTTTTTGACATAGTCTCCTCTGACTGCACCTATATCCAATGAGAAATTCTATCCCTAACTTTACCCAATGTTAACTTTGATTAAAGGGCACCTGTCTGCCCCAAAGGGGGGCAGGGTGTCAGCTCTGCCTTTAGCATCTTTTATGCTAAATTCACCCCCAGGTTTTGTTCTTTTCTATATGCTGTAAAAGCCATAACAAAAAATAATTACTATGCTATTTGAAATATTTCCACCTCTCACCTTCTGCAGCTGGATCAGTCTTTGCAAGGCTTGTCCCTAGCTGCTGGGGCACTCTGAAGATACATGAGTAACATGGAAGATAATCAGGTAAGTGATTTTACTTTGTTGTTGTTGTTGTTCTTTTCTTCCCCCAATTATTTTACTTTACATTCACACTAATCCTTCAGGCTTACCTCATTCTCCCGTCATCTTACTGTGAGGATCATTATATGGCTCTGAATGGGGCAAGCTTGCCTGAACAGGGCAAACTTCATTTACCTGCCGAACAACTCTGGTTGAACATTTCCTATTGAAACTGGAAAGAGCCTTACTGGTCTCAGGCATATCACTGGAACTACTCAGACAGAAAGAAGGGGCTGCATGTTTGCTTGTGCTTTGGCAGAGCTCAGATAACGCAGTCTGAAAGCTTTAACATAGACCTGGGAGTATCAGACTAGATGTCTCTATTCAAGTAGCCTCTTTAAATACAGTGTTTAGTCTTCAGCAAACAACCTCTGTGTTGCCTCTGTTTAAGTTTCTCAGACAGGGTGTAAATTTCCCATTTTGAATGCCTAAGTAGAAGTTCATGGAATTTGTTGCTCAGGTAGATGTTTCAGAAACAGAGTGTTCCTGGAGGACTTTAGGCTGCATGTGCAGCTCTTTGTCAAAAGCTGGGAGAACAGAGGTGCAGAGCACCTAGGCATGAGACTAAAAGGAGGTAGGATCAGGTGGGTAGATAAGAGTTAAAGAAATTGCTCACAACACATAAAATTGAGCTGAAAAGGAAGAATTTGAAATTGTAGTGAAACAATTTTCACTGTTCAGAGTGGTCATGCAAAATCTACATTAATGTTTCCATTCAATGCTGTTTTCCCTTTTTTCTCTTAGATAAATGTTATTTGAAAAGCACATTTAGGGATTAATGGCCCAAAGGGGAAAACAAACAATGTATGCAGACACAAACTATTGCAAGAGCTGCAACTGTACCAGCTAGAGTGGTTCTTTCATCATCTCTAGATTCACTCAGCATTCTTGTATGAAAAGCTAATTATAGAAAAATTGGCTGTTTTTCTCAAGCAGATGTGAAGCATGTATTTACTGCCTTCAGCAGGTAGTATTGTCTGCCTTGTACACCTAAACAGATTGTCCGGTAGGAAAACTATTAGTAATCATTATTGCTATGATGCTTTCCAAGCATCTTATTTAATATTAGGAAGAACTGATATGACACCAGTAAACTTCAGAAGAAACAGTGGTAGACTCTTGTCATCTTTGTCAAAATAGCAACTTAATCCAGTATTGAACATCAAAAACATTGACTAAGGAAGAGGCATATCAAATAGGTTTGAATGCCAATCTAATAAAAATAATAATTTAAAAGTGTTATAGTATAACAAGCAAAATCAACCTACATACATCCTAAATTATTGTGTATTAAAATCTCTTCATACTAGACTCAATCAGAAGCTTAACTCTATTGTGCAAGGACAGATTTTCAGAAGGAATGTTTAGCTGGGTGCAGCTACTAAATCTTCCGAGGAAGAGCTCTTTTTCAATCATCTGAATGCATGATGATACACTTCACATGGAGAGAAATGTGAGCGTGGGATTAAATTTTGACACCTTTGCCTCTTTAGGCACCCTTGTAATTGATATGTTTTTTTTCTTTTTTGAAAGCTGAGCAGTAGGAGACAGTGTGCTTAACAGTCTTTGGGGAGAGCAGGCAAACCACCATTTACATGTCTAACGGTAGAGCTAAATAATCAGAAGACAAACCTTTAAAATTGCTTTAAGATAGGATATGCCTGTCTCCTTCCATGCTCCCCCCCCCCCCCCCCCCCGGAGCCTTTTTATCCAAATCAGTAGCAGTATGTAAGTAGTGAGGAGTAATGTCAAGGCTTGGGACCACAGTTTATTCCTGGTGTGCATCTAGCACAGGGAAAAGTGGCTTATGTCTGATTTGCTGTGATATTTACAAAAACAAAAAAATTAAAAAAAAAAAATGGTAATTACTTAGCAACACTTCAGTTGCTCTCTGTGAACATTGTCATATAAACTGGAGCGGTTTGTCTCTCTCCCTGGTTTTTGAAGACTATTCCAAGTTTCTGACAATGTGAAAACCCATTGCTGAAGTTATTTATATCAGTGGAATTTAAATGTCAAAAGTTGGCAATTGCTCTGATTCCCTTCCTTTTAGGCTAATGATTCTTATTATTAGCTTTGATGATTGCCTGGTCAAAATGTCATCTCACAGGGGTAAGGCTGCCAGTGTTATCAGCACTTAAACCCAGCACTGGGGCAGAGCTAAACTTCAGCCTTGGACACTTCAACCTTGCTGAGGCTGCTGATGCTGACGTGTTGGGAACTTTGAAAAGGTAAATCTAATGTTGCAGCTCAAGTATGTTTCTTAAAGCTAGGAATGAAGCAGAATGGACCTCCAAGCTTGTGGTGTCTAACTTTCTAAATCCCAAAAAGATTCTTGAAGCCAGACTCCAGGACTTGGTCTTGGGTTGTTGTGTTTTGGCTTGGCTTTTTGATTTGTGACTTCCTTTTTTATTTTTTATTTTTTTTTAGATAAATTTCCAGTTACATCTAAAAAATAAGCTGTAAAATATCTTGGAAATGTTAAATAAGAATATTATTTCATTTTCAGTCTTTTTTTTTTTTTCTGCAACACTTAAGGATTCAGCATACCTTAATGCAACAGTCTAAGCACTGAAAGAGAAGTGTGGAAGTAGCTGGCTTTGTTTTCACTCAAGTACTTCTCTGGGTTGTGTGGCACTGCTTGGAAATCAAGATGTGTTTGTCTGTCAGTTCTTCACATACATGGGTGAGTGGCTGCAGAGGTAGGTTTTTGGATTCTGCAGGCCACCTTTGGGCCACGTGTTGCCTTTTCACTGTTGAGAAGCACAGTTAAACTAAAATTGAACTCTTGCATGTTGCTTTTGCAAATGATGAAAAAGAAGTGTGTTTTCACATGGGGTATGTATCCTGAAGAACTTAAAAACTAGGTTGATTTTCTAATACCTGTCAACTACAACATTTTGAAGTCATTGATTGTTAATTGCTTGAACATTGTGCATATCCCCCTAGTCTTTGAAATTTTGGTCTCATCTGTTTATTTTTAAAGTACAGTAGTGTTTATTCCTCAACAGTTCTTAATTTTACAACACGGGACATGAACTCTCTGGTTCAGAAGATGAGAACTCAGTCATTAGTAGTCATTACAAATACCTCATTCCTCATCAGCAAAGGCAGACAAGTTACACAATACAGAATTGTGTGTTGAATTATGAATTATGTGTTGATGTGATGCCAGGGGTCAGAAAAAATGTCAGGTATGAGTAAAATAATGGGAATTTGGCAAAATTCCTGGATAATCCCAAGGAAGGAATTACTTCCCCTGCAACAAAGGATTAAAAACACATGGTGTTGCTTAGCGGGTCTTGGTGAAAATTCCTTCCTAAATCCACATGTGGCCATCAGTTTAAGCTCAAGTGAATGGGCTGAAAGAGAGAGGCTCTTTCCACCTTCTTCCCTTCCTGCAGATCGTCATCGCAACTGAACATTAGAGATATACAAGGAGGAAGAGAGCTTGGCCCAGAAGTGAGAGCACACCTGAAGGTGCTCCCAAATCACAAAACACCTTTTTTTTTATTATTATTAATTTGTGATTGAGTATTGGCTAAATCTGTCTACATCTTTTTGCCTTAGATCTTGTCTTGATAGAGCACTCATATCTAAAAAATAGTTCTAATGCATGCATTGATGGACATCTTTCCATGATGCAGGCAATCACCCAAGAAGTCTATAGTCACTTAGTGCCTCCCTGCTTTGCTTTAATTTACTGAGGTATAAATAAGTTTCACTGTTCATTGACTGTAGCAGTCTGTGCTTCTTGAATAAGAGTGTTCTTTCAGCTTTGCTGATGCTACTGCCCTGCCCCATCCATTTTTGCACTGCTCCAGGTTTTACAGACTAATTTTAGGTGCCCTGGTTTCAGTTTCAGGGTGTTGTAAAGGCCCAACAATCAAAAAAAAAAAAAAAAAAAAACTTTTTATAAAAAAAATAAAAAATAAAAAAAGTCCCCTTAAGCAATTTCAAATCAGACAACCAGAAATCACTCATGAAATAGATCATTGTCAGTCCTCAAAAAGTGCGTGTGAAGTCCGTGTTTCTTGCAAGCAATAAATGATGAGAGTAGAACAATGTCTGAGGAAAATTCCAGGAGATGGAGGAGGGGAAGGAAAAAAAAATAACATTAAGCTACTGTTAATATTTTAACAACCAAGGAAACATTCTTTTAAGAATTTCTTTCAGTCAGGAATGTGTCCTCACTCCTAACACCTGAGAGGTTAATCTGCAAGAGATTCAAAAGTAATCACAAGGAGCAGAACCAAGATGATTTCACAGACTTGGCTATGCAGCTTTGTGCTCGCCTACTCTCCCATATGTCCCGCTGCAGTGATTTCCAGTTAATTCTCTTCTATCCATGCTGTTCCAGCGGTACCATGATTTCTTTTTGCCAGTTGACTATTTAACACACCAGAAGGGAATGACATGAGACAGGATGCCAGGTGCTTACCTGTAAACAGCAGGGAAGACACCAAAACATGGAACATTTTCAGAGACATCGCAAATCATCCAGAAAGTTTCCTTTATAAGACAGAGGCAGTCATACAGCTTTATACTTTGTTATCTTTAAGTTTATAAATCATTGACTGGATACCTGTGAACCGCTGGTGCATGTGGAGGGCAGGGTACAGTGCTTAGTTCAGATTTGTGTTGTATGCCTCTGTACACTTTGGACTTTGCTAGCAGAGTTTCTAATGAGCCATAATGGCTCATTATTGTGTGGGTGCATTAACTTCTGCATACGCTTTGTAATGTGAAATAGTGCATTGGGTTTGTTCCGTGTTCAGTGAACATGGCAGGTGTCTGAGTGTCAGTCTTCTGCATGATTGTGTTCCCCTTATTGCAGTAGTGGATGTGATCATTTTATTGTCTGATGTATGTGGGAAATGGTGTTTGAATCAACCTGCTCTGAGAGCAGTGCCCAAGCATACAGTATGTTTTAGCTATGTAATGCATGGATTGAGAATAAAAACCTGTGAAAAAACTGACTGAGAAAGCACTAGAACAGGGAAGAACAAGGAGGTAGGCTCCTCACTTGAACTAGACATAGATCACAGGGTCTCCTGTTGCTGCCTTCTGGTGCTGGGAAACTGAAGAGTGTGGGACACCATGAGTTCATGCTGCCTTACTTCCCCCTCCCTCCCACCCTCCCCCCCCCCCCCCCTAAATTTTGCCTTTTTCTGTACAATTCTGTCAATAACAGTTGTCTTACTGCTGACCAATTTATCTTCATAAGTTCACCTACACTGATGACGACAGACCAGGGAAAGCTGAGCTTTATCACGTGTTGAGATAAGATGAGATGAACTGCAGTTCACCCCTACAGGTATGCACGAAGGTCTTTACGTCAGGCAATTGGACCTTGCTGATGTTACAGGTCCAGGGCCAGACTCCACGGTGATGAGCAGCAGTATTTCATCCTTATGTACATGATAGGAATCATGCAGTCTAGACAATGGATGGAGCAAAGGTTTGTTGGGAAACAAAATGGCGTTTAGCTATGCTTTTAGGCTTATTATTCCTGTCTTTACACAAGCATGGGCAAAAGGGGAGGGTACTGAACAGCAGGCCGAACAATGGAAACATTAACTGCAATAGGGCACTTCACAGCTTTATTGTTATTTTAGTACTGTTTTTAGACAATAAATACAATTAAGAAGAACCAACAAACAATTCTGAATAGAGGCCAGGTGTCCTGCACCCTGGAGCCACATTAACAACAACTGTTAACTATCCAAATTCAGGATATTTGAATATCCTGCCTTCTCCATCTCTGAACTACTAAACTAAATGTTAGATGTCAGCTGTTTTGTGGACTAGCATTAAAGGTGGAAAGAAGGAGACAGTGGGTGACACAGGTGTCTGTGACAGAAGTCCTCAACTATAGATTCCCAAGAAATACATGCTAGAGGAGTATACTGTGGTTACCCTTTAACTCAGACTTTTCTGGGCTATGTTTTCCATCCTGTTTCATACTTCTGTCTTACATAGACCTGCCTTTCTAATGCAGGCTGCTTCCAAAAGTTGTTTTTTGTGTGTTTTATACCTTCATTATACATAACATAGAATAAAGTATGAAAGAATATGTTGGCCTGTCATTTTATATTCATTGCAGTTCTCTGTGTTTTTAGAATGCACGTAAGGAAAAATGTCAGTGATAGGCCAAGTGAGATGTTAGCAACCACTTAGACTTGATGCTACCTGGGAACGGGTAAGAGGAAGGCATGCTGGACTGGCAACACAGACCCAAGGTATATGCTGTTTCTATCTCATCTTCAGAAGCATGATGATGAGATGAGAAAGTTTGTCTTTGAAACAGGAAGAGCAGAAAAAAATGGTAGAGGCCATGGATTCCAAGTGACCTTTAATTAAGTCCAGGCTTCCAGAACTTAACATTTCATCCTTGCTCTTGCAAGTTCCACATAAAATCCGCCACGTGTGCTGGAGAATCTGAATTGCCTATTTTTTTTTTTATTTTTATTTTTTTTTTTACTGATAAAACCGTGATTCTTATAGGGAAAGCCCTCTAGCAAGGCCACAGAACACAGTGGGGACATTGATGCACCCAGGCCCAAGCTTTGAGTTCAGAACAAGGCTTACTGTAGTGAGGCTTATGAGCCTTGCTGCAGAGAGGACAAGTGGTCAGCCAGATTAGGGGTTGATAGAAGATTTGGGAAGCAGTTATGATGCAGACAGTATGTCTCAGAAATATAGATCCATGCCCATCCTGCTTTTAATTCTTTCATCCCTTATCATGCCACAATCTCGTCTATGTCTGATGTTGGTCTTACTCATGTCTTATGTTTTTTCTTGCCCGGCCTGCCTATCTCTGCCTTCTTTCTTCAAGATTTGTCTTCCGTCTTGTTGCATGCTACGCAATTTTATATAAAATGACACTATGCCCGTAAAACTTAACTTTAGATTGAAGAATTTATTGGTCTCTTACATGAAAAGTGATTTCTTGGTGCTCTTTTCCTTTCCTCCTCTCATGTGTCCTGCTTCCCACATCCAAGAGTGCATAAAGCTGTCAGATTCACCATCTCCCAGCCTCCCATGTCAGTCCTGGTATTTCCCAGTCTTACCACCTCTCAGTGGTTAATGGCTAGTGTACTTTGTGAAACCCTGTAATATAAAACTATATACATATATATGTGTGTGTATATAAAAGAAAAACACCACTGTATTTAGTCTAGGGGTTGTATATGCCCAGATGGATCACATTCAAAAACTTTTTAGGAGACAGATGTGTTCTTAGACGTTCTTTGAGGGCATTACATAGGCAATCTGGATATCACTAAAAAATAAATATAAATAAAATTAAATGCATGAATATCTTCATTTGTTCATTGAATGTAGAATTTTAGTTTTTAATCACTAACAGATATGCAGGCTGCAATTTTTGGAAGATTTATAACTTGGCCCAATGGCTCAAATTTTCATATGGAGGAGTGAATCATCATATCATTTTCATATGATACCCTCCCTCACTTGTCAAATTTCTGTTCCCTACTTTAAAGCATGGAAAACTTATTCAAAGGAGTTGTCATCAGAATATTCAGTGCAAGTTAAACTTTCCCCCACACATCCTTGTCTTGTTTGCAGAAATAGCTAGATGAATATCTGAATAGCTGAAATGCTTCCAAAAAAAAAGAAGAAGAAGAAGAAAGCTAAGGCATACACCTGACAGACCAAATGATAAGTTTAAGTGAGCTACAGGGACTTGAAAGTAAGATTACATAAAGCAACATTTCAGGCTATCAGAATAGTACCAACCTTATCAATAAGTTGTAAGGTAGGCTTCAAACAGTAGAACTCAAAGTTGAGAAAAGTTCAGACTATTCTTCTTTTTAAATTTTATAACCTTAGACAGTAAATCACTGTTTCAGAGGAAAGAGAATGTAGAACATTCAGGACAGAAATAGGACAGAGAATGTAGGTTCTTCCCTTGTTGTTACTTTTTTTTTAATTCTTTAAATAAAAAGGAAAAAAAAAAAACGTAAATGATTTTGTGCAAAACAATTTTAGGAAAAGAAGGATAAAAATATGTTAGGCCTGTTTTAAAAGCAAACTAACAAAGAGTGTTGACTGTTGGCTGTATAGTGTTGCATATGTGTCCTTAAATATTTTTCTATGTGTTTTAAACTAGTGAAATAGTTGTAAAATGGCAAACTTATAAAAACATCTGAGACAGAGGAGCTGAATATCTTTAAGACCGCTTACAGCTTCAAGTTCTTTTAAACTAGCTTACATATAAGGTTATAGGGAATGAGCAAACAGGTAGGAGATCAGTCCATAAAGACTAGGTTAGGAAGTGAAAAGGAAGATGGAGCTGAACAATATGAGCTGGCAAATCACACATCGTTTTTCTTTCTCGGCACTTGCTTCACACTTGTTCATGCACCTCACAGCAGGCAGCTTAACTCTTCTGGTTCAATTTTGCCATCTAAGTATAATGCATATATCACAGACTTTGCAAACTGCTATGTAATTGCTGAGAAATGTCATCTTCTGTAGGATTTAACATCAAGTTCCTCATTTGTTTCAGTTTGTCTAACATTTACCACTTCTGTTTGTTCATCTCTAAGGCATCTTTGACTTAAGTGGATCTGCCTGTATTAGTGTTGAACTTTGTATTTTCAAATGTCTGTTTTGTTGCTGTGGTATCTTTTCAGAGTTGGGATGATAAAAGTGCAAGGTAATTTTTGAAAGAATATAAAATATAAGCAGGCTGTGAAAGCCTTATCTCAAAACAGAGCAGTGAAAACCTGCACAAAAAGTTGTATGCCATCCTGGGGCAGTCTCTTATAAGGACAAGAAACAGAATATTTTAACAGAATAAAGAGCCCTAGAGTTTCTTTACCTCAGCTTATTGCTATATTCTCCACCATTTTGGACTGGTTAAACTGAGCAAGGATGCAGCACAAAAGAAAGCTAAGAGAGTGAATCCTCTTCCAGAGTCTGTGCCTTAGGATCGCAGTATAAGCACCTGTCATGTTGGATTAAATTGGAAGCCCAATGGCCCATGATTGACTGTGGCCAGCAACAGAGATGGGGTCTAACGAAACAGCAGCCTTTACTGTTTCCAACACTGTGTACAGCCTTCCATCTCCTGTACAATCATCAGCTTATGCTTAACAATTTGAATTAAGAGACAATAAGTTTAGTATTTAATGTTTCTTGATAGATTCTCAAAACCTTAATTTCACAACCAGTTTCGAAACTTATAGATGAACTAGGTACTGTGTTGAAGCCTGTATCTGACAATCACATGGGTAAAGTTTCTTCTGTTAATTTTGTCTCAAAGGCAGAACTCAGCTATGTAATTCTGCATACAGAATTCTGCATGTGAGTGCACTGCTAGCATCTCAACACAAAAGATGGTCCTTGACTGGAGTTCTGGGAAAAAAATGGGTGCTTTACAGCATTTTTGGTTTGTTACTTATTCCTTGCTCTGTTTTTTCAGTTTCTGTTTCTGTATTCTGCCTCATTACCTCAGAATAGCACAAGTTTTGGAAAACACCTGCCATCAGCGTGGTGCTTGGGATGTGCCCAGGGGCAGCACATTGCTTCCTACTGCTTCCTACTGCTACAAGCAGTGCAGGGGAGGACACCCTTCCAGCATCACCATCAGTGTGCTAAGATGGTTAAGTACATCCTTTTGGCAACTTTGCCTCTACAAAACTGTCCTCCTGACGTGAATTCATTATCTATTGCTTTTCCAAGGTGACAATGCAAAGGCAGTTTATATAAATCTGTGTGCAGTGGAATTGAACTATGAGCTCCAGGGAGGTCTAATTTGAGCAAGTTAGCAGGGCTTTTATTGACCACTACTTCAAATGCCTAGAGTGTTTTGAAGTAAGACTGCTGGCATACAGTGAGGTATTTAGCACAGTAGGACTTTACATTTTATACCTTCTGGCCTGGAGATGTGCTTTGGTTTTGGTTTTTATTCCAACCGGCTACAGCTCTTGATGAGCCCATGCTCACCCATTCAGAACAGCACCACCAGTCCAGTCCCACTGCTCTTGTACTTAAGCACTTTTGATCTGTTCACCTTTATGAGTGCTGAGTGCCCTCTTCACACAGGGAGGAGTGAAAGCCTTAACTCACCTTGTTTTCCCTGAACTGCAGTGTGTAAAACTCTCTTCTTTCAATGACACATACTCCTTATCCTGTCAGTTCTGGGAGTAGGTGATGGATGCACCCTGAGCTCACCTGTCAGAGGTGTCTGAGGAGGGGGAGGTTCCAGGGAAGCTCCCATGGGGCAGGAGGAACAGCTGAGAGCAGGGGCAGGAGCTGTCTGTTGAAGCCACCCCATCCATGAGTGACCCTGGGCCAGGATTTGAGAGCATCTGGTGGTGTCCACCACCCTTTGGTCATCGGGGCACTTTGCCAAGTACCATGAGACTTCAGTTGCTCTGTGGATGAAGTGGAAGCACCCACGCTTCTACTGTGGTATTTGGGTAACACAGCCATGTATGAGGCAAATGGAAGACTCACCTCCCTGTTTTGCCTTCCATCTGGTTGTGGTTTTGGGCTATAGTTAGCTGCCAGCAGGTTTGGCTGGGAGCTAACTAAAAGCTGGCTTCTTTTAGCCAGCTAAAAGGAGCTGGGGTTTCTGGTCAATGGCAAGTTGAATAGGAGTCAGCAGTTTGGGGCACTGCCATAGAAGAAAGGTACAAAACAACTAAAGAGTGTCCAAAGGAGGTCAACAGAAACAGTGAAGGCTCTAGAAGGGAAAACTTATGAGGAGAAGCAGAGGTAACTTGGGTTGTTCAGCTTAAAGAAGAGAAGGCTGAGGAGTGACCTCGTCACTGTCTACAGCTTCCTCAAGATGGGAGCGGAAAGGGAGGTGCTGATTTCTTCCTTAGCTCCTATTGCTGGTCACCAGAGGAACAGCATGGAGCTGCAACAGGGGAGGTTCAGGTTGGGTGTTAGGTAACGGTTCTTCTCTGAGAGGGTGGTCAGGCACTGGAAAAGGCTTCCCAGGGAACTGGTCACAGCACCAAGCCCACTGCAATTCAAGAAAGATTCAGAGAGTGTTATCAGATATAGATGTATGGCTTGTTATTTGGATGGTCCTCTGTGGACCTAGGAGTTCCACTCAATGGTCCTCATGGGTCCCTTCCATCTTGGGATAGTCTATGATTATATGTCCAGATGGCTTTTCACTCTCTCTAATTAGTTCTGCAACGTTCACCAGGAGATGTTCTTTCCTTGATAATTTACCACAAAGCAATTCAAGAAATCATATTTATATCTGAAGGAGTAAGAGTGAGTATGGTTTAAGTCACATATTAAGATGAAATTTGTAGCTGTTTTAGGGACCTTCTGTGTGACACAATAAGTCTTCTCATGTCCAAGAACTGCAAGGACCTTCCCACAAACTTGCAGAGAGGTGAGGTGAGGGGGATTGGTGCAATGTGGCTGTATTGTCCATGACAGCGCAAAGGACGAGTCACAGTGGGGGAACCATTACAAGGGCCGGCAGTAGCAGCACCTTGGCAGTCAGTGAGAGCGATTCACACCTCCTGCAAGCCATGGCTCGTCTGATCTTCCTCGCCCTGGCTGTGCTGGGCATTGCTCAGAAGCCATGGCTGGTGAACGATCAACTGGATGCAGATGGGTGTGAGAGATCAAGCTGACCAGAGCCTCCGAGACCACCATCTCCGTTGAGTTCATGTCTGGGGTGCAGATGGACAACTCGGACAACTCCTTCCTAAGCCTGGAGTAGGCTGTGGAAGGCTTCACCAGCAGCACAGCACTACTGCACGGCACCCGTTTCTCCAGCAGCGCAACAGAGACACCTGTTAGCAGGGGACAGTGACCACCCAGACCCTTGGAGAGACTCTATTCCATCCAAGAGCTTCAGCCTATGCAGATGCCAATAAATTGGTCATATTAACATACACTCTGTCCGTGACTGTCTGTGCAGCACTTTGTGGGGGAATGTGGACACTCCCCTGGCTCAAGCAAAGCCACCTAGAACAGGCTGCTCATGACCGTGCCCACAATGTGGTAATGACATCATAGAATATGCATACATCCTAGAAACAATAAGGTTGGAAAAGACCTCCAAGATCATCTGGTGAATGTTGCAGATCCATCACCCTGCCACCAATATCACCTCCTAAACCATATCCTTATGTGCCAGGTCCAAGCTCTCCTTGAACACACTCAGGGACGGTGACTCCACCACCTCCTTGGGTAACATGTTCCAATGCCTGACTGCTCTTTCTGAGAGGAAATATCTCCTAATTTCCAACCTAAACCTCCCCTGGTGCAAATTGAGTCTATTCCCTCTAGTCATGTGACCCAACTGTTCTCACTAAGTCCCACTAGTGAGTCTCACCCTCTCAAGCATCAACCATGAGCCCAAATCTCCTATTCTTTTTCTTAATACTGGTGAGTGACCAGTGTAACCAGCGACTGCAGTTTTCTTCCTTTTTATCAATACCAAGTTTAAGAACGGATGCTGAAGGGAAGTGGCCTGGAAAGTTAGGTAATCGTTGCTTTGAGTTTTCACCTCATTTGCAAAGTGAACCTGATCCTCATACAACTGTGATGTCTAAGAAATACATCTCTTCTTGCTGAGATTGTAATTACTAAACTTCTAACATTCTCAAAGTGTTTACAGTGTTGTGTATAGTGTTTTTCTACACTTTCAGCAACTTTGTTATGCTTTACAGCTCATCTGATTTTGTTCCTATTGACTCTCCTGTTTTCATGATATAGTGGGTGACCTTAATGCATAGGGAAGTTAGAGGAGCTACAAGCATTTGGATCTAGGTTACTATTATCTTTTTGATTATTAAACTCAAGTGTAGGTCCACGGGTGTAACTGAGTGGCCAGCTCAGTGCTGCTGACAACTCTGATCATGACCTTCTGTCTTCACCTGAATGCAGCTGCCCCAGTGTAACAGGAAAACGTGTTGACATAAAACAAGATGAGAAGCTGAAGCAATGTTGAAAAAGAAAAAAAAAAAGAAAAAAAACTCTAAGAGCCCATCAGTACTTTATCTTCTGAAACCTTGCTTTCTATTGTGTACAAGATTATGCAGTCTTTTTTGATTTTTTTTTCCCATTTTTGTTTCTTAAAGTTCAGATTCCCACTTTAAAATTTCTTACGGTGGCATAACCTGTATTTCTCGTGGTGGCAGCCAGAAATTGTCACAGCATTTCAGACAGGTTGTTGCTCTCTGATCTTGCTGTGGTGTAGATATTAGCTGACAGCTCTTGGGGCTTCTCTAATCTATCACTCCTGATCTGTGATAGAGCAACCGTGGCTCTCAGAGCAGAAAAAAAAAGTTCTTGATGTAGTACAAGGCCACAATCAGAATCTTCTGTAATTTTTTTTTGCCTTTCTGCTGGCTGTGATGTAGGAACTGTGGTGGGTACAACATGGGCAACTTAAAGCAATTTGAAATGCAGAATTATTTAAGTCCTCTCTCTCCCGGAAATTAATCCATATTGCTGCCAGCCCTGCATGGATTTTAGGCAGTGTTTATAGAGTCAGGCTGATCTAGCCAGAGCAGGATATGATGACTGTTTCCTCTAACATGTTTGTCAGCTAAAACAGTAAAGCTGCTGGAGGAATCTTGTGCTGTCATCTCCTTTCTACTTACGTAGTGCAGCAACTTCTAACATCTATAAACAAACAAATGTTTTAACTAGTGGTAAAGTCGATTTTTATTACTTCTTTTTAAAAGCTGAATAGCATACAGCCAAAAGAATTGGATTTGACATATAGGACTGAGCATCGAACCATAGCCTGTAATCCCGCAGTCCTGTCATAAAACAAGGAAAGATAGCATCCTGAAGAGAAATATGAAAAATTCTATAACTGAAGCAATCTGAGGAGCATTTTAGAGATCTTATGGGCTGCAGTGGGAATTAACTGCTATTGCTATGACTTATGCCACAGGTGTATTTAACACAGTCAAGTTAAATCCTTGTTCCGTGAAGTCCATCTGTTAATCTGGCTTCGATCCTCCTCTCACCTGCTGTTGCTGAATGCGGGATGAACTGATCCTTATGTGCACTTGGCAGATAAGGCCTGGTTTTAAATCTCACTACAGAGGTAAGACAGGGATTGATGCACAGGGAAGGTAGTTGCACAGGTATGAAACCAGGTTTGATCTCACTAATTACAAAATAAGTCTGTATAGCTCTAGCTTTTTATAAATCATTCCATCATAGTATCCCAACTTTATTATTATTATTACTGCTTATTATTGTCATTACTGTTTATTATTATAATTATTATGGAAGTAGATAGAAAAAAAAAAAAAAAGAAAGAAAAAAAGTACTAGCTTTACAGTAGCAAATGGCCCTGGTAAATGCATCAATGTTTAAAATGCTGGATATACACGTACAGAATAAAATACAGAAGAAAAATCAAAATGTAATGAAGAAAAAGGTTTAGATATTTTGATCAGTATTTTGCTGTTTAGAAGTCCTTAACAAAATCTTTCACAATTATGTATGTGTTATAGTTAAATCACCAGACAAAACTGCTTTCATCTGATTCCATATGCCTGAAACTGAGGATATTGCTCATGTTCATTAGCACTACACACTTATTTGTTTTATCACTGTTAAATACTTCTAGTTCTTAAAAACAGTCACATTTATTTATTTCAGCTCTACTCATGACTTCTTTCTCAGAGCAACTGCTGAGATGTTTGATAATGCCTGGTAAATATTTTGCTTTTAAGAAAAATATTTTTCATTTCTGTAGGATCTGCAGTGACTCAATGAGTAAGCTATTCTCTCACAGCTAGCTGGTAAAAACTTTGAAAAAATTCAGCCACTTTCTACAAAAATGTTACAGTAAAAGGCAAATGAAACATGATCTGAATGAAGCAGTGTGATTATAATGTTTTGTTTTGTTTTGCTTTGTTGTTATTGTTGTGTTTGTTAGTGGGAATGGGAAAAAACATTTTATTGAACCAAACCTTCATTATGATGTTCCTTTCACTACTTCAACAGTGAGTGATGTCTAGGGCTACTCCATCTCTAGAAAACACTGGAGACGTTCACTGTATCTCATAGGAGAGCATGGCTTAGAAAAGTAAATGCCAAACTGTTATAACAATTTGTCTGATTGCTTGAAAGAAATAATTAACAACACCACAACTGGTAAGCTACCTAAACCTGAGTTGGCATTCTGGGGACATAGGTTGAAGTCTCTGAGACTCGTGTCTTGATTTCCAGGTTCCTGTTTATTGTAGGTTCCTCGTGTTAAACAATGAATCATAATCTAGATCCAACGCATAAAAGCTTATGTTGGAACTGACTTGTTACTTTGTGGGGGAAGGAGGGGAGAGGATGGCATTTTCTCTTTAGCGTAATCTCTTACAATTAATTGTTCTACTAAAAAATTCCCACCAGCCATTTCAACTACTTTGTTGAAGATCCAGCTTTTTGTAGGTAGTTAATGTTGATTTAGCTTGTCTTTTTACCGCAGTCACTCAGAGAAGCAGTTGTGGCTGACTGTGTATTTACCATCACTCTTTTATTCTGCACATAGATTTACAGTATTGCATATTGTTGTTGTTGGTTTTTTATTGTTGTTGTTGTTGTTTTTCTTTGTTTTTTTGTTGTTGTTTTTTGTTTGTTTGTTTTAGGATACTACTAAATAACTTTATAATAACTATCAAGAATAAAAGAGAAATAACATTGTGGGCAAATTGCCAACTGAAGTTACTTCATAATGTAATGCTACGATAGTACAGTAGTTGTACATGGGGAAATAGTACTTTTTTAATGTAATAGTTTTTATGCAAGTGAAAAAACAGTGTAAGTAGTTCCCAACTTAATTCAAAAAATATTCTTTCTAATTAAAAAACAAGTTAACATTTCCAAGTCAAAAATAAATGTTTTGAAAGTCATGAGAGCTAGAAAGTTATTCTTTATAATTCAAGTATTTTCAAAATATGTCTAGGTGCAAGACTGAAATACTACTTCAAGATAAAAGGAAATGATGAATATTTTTCAACTTTTGTAGTAGAATATCTTTACTTAAACAGGATGGGGGATAGGAGGGATTCTTGTGAAATGTGCCACAAAAAACAGTATAACAGAAGCTGCATATTGATAAGGCGTTAATTCATCAGTGTGCTACAGGAGCTTGAGAACAGAAAGATATAAAATATATTGTCCACGTCTATTAATGCCTTCTTGGTAGGCTGGATATGGGAGAGAAGGAAGAGTCATTTCAGATAGTTGTAAGTTAAAGGGTAATGTAATGCTTAAGTCCCTCTCTACTTTGCAAGAAACTAATGTTCTTTGAATTGCCCATTGGCAAGCTGTGTCTTGACATTTATAGGAGAGATTACTGAAGTATAGCATGAAGCAATTAAGGAGAGATTCCTGCTGTGCCTTGCCTCTTGTCATTGATAAGGATACAGAAAACACCTGGGCTTGTCTCTGCCCAGTCCCTTTGCTGCCAAAGATTTGTAATGCCCTGTAAAATTCTTTCACCACCCGCTTTTCCCCTCTGACTATGTGATCCCAATGGTGATGAGATATAATGGAGAAGATCCACTTAACCATTCCATAACAGGATCGGATAGGAAGGGGTAACAGTGACAAAAAGTCTGTCTTTGTGAAACTAATCTCTCACTAAACCCTAGTAGTTGGAGATGTGGAAATATGTCCACATCAGGTGTTAATAAAAATGAGCAATTAAATGACAAAATATCAGCCTCAGAGGCACTCTCAAATGTCAGATCATTCCTGGGTTTTGGTGCTGTAGACACATCCCAGCAAATCCACTTGATAAGTGCCATATGTCTCAGATGTACACTCAGTGAAGCACTCAAGTTGGTACAAAAGCCAGGATACTAAAAACTGTATATCAACATCTGGAATGCCTAATGGCTATTTTATTATTTCTTGACTGTCCCTGAGGCATTTAAGTTTTCTGACCTTCCCCTTGCATCAGTAGCACTCTCAGCTTCATTTCTTGTGAAATATTCAGTAGCTTGCATTCAGAAGCTTTCCACCTCTTAATCCTCTTATTGTCTCTCTTGATATCAACCTTAGCTGCTGACATGACAGCTTTTTCCAATATGTATGGGAACTAAATGGCTTGGATAAAATCCAAGGAACATCATGCCTCTTGGAGAATTGTAGTAAACAGATATTGCATTAAGACCTTGCTACACAGAGTTGTTTTTTTCTAAGGGGAAAAATAATAAAAATAAATAATAATAATAATAAACAACAACAAAAAAAACTATTGCCTGAAAGACAGCTTAATTCTATAAAACTTGTGAAGGGCACACAGGGCTCGCTGCTCTTGGTCAGTCCCATTTTCTGTGGGGCAGTCAGTATTGCTGAGCTTACCAGAAACAAATACAAATGAATTTGAAGTTTAAATTGTCTCTCTTCCACAAGAAGGCTTTATTCTACTCCTGTAGATGACTTGTTAAAGGAAAAAATAAAACCTTTTTTTGTCTTTTTTCTTTTTCTTTTTTTTTTTAATCAAAATTCCTCTTCGAGGATACTTTCCCTCTTGCATGAGTCAGAAGCAGGGCAGTCCTGGAAAGCAGACCCAGGCTGGTGGCCACTAAGTGCTGACAGGACCATAACGCAGGTCCAGTGTAGCTTCCCTGAGTAATTTGGTGTGCCAGGTAGTGATGTGTATGCTGGCATTCAATCTGCTTCTTTCTGCAGTTGTCCCCACTCAAAGTTGGATTGTTCCCAATTTGTGTAAGTGATGTCACCCTTTTACTAAAGGCAGGACCGGGATGGCATGCTTGGAGAGAAGTGCAGAATGGCTGACATTGGAAGGGACTTCTAGAGGTTGTCTGGTCCAAGCCTTCTGCTCAAGCAGGGCCATCTACAGAAGGCAGCCCAGCACCATGTCCAGATGCCAAAACCTGTCCCTGCTGCTGCTTCTCTCTTCCTCAAGTGGGAAGGACCTGATGATCAGCCTTGGGTTTGAAAGGAAGAAATAACCTTTCTTTCCACACTGTTTGCATCCTGGGAGATAGGGGGGAAGGGGAGGAGGAGGTTAAATTTGTTGGTATGTGTGAAAGGCCTTCAGCTATGATTGCCTCTTGTAATGTGTTTTTTAGTGTTGTCTTCTAAGCAGCTCCTCAGAGGTGATACTGTTCACAACTCACAAACTGGTTTCTAAATAAAAATAATCTGAGATAGTGCTGTAGATTGCTGAGGATCTTAAGACCGTGACCTTTGAGGCCATACACCGATGTGTTGATGTTGGAGTAGTACTAGCTGACTGCTCCTCCAAGCAGCCTGCTGTGGCTCTCAGATGCTCTGAAGGCTGCAGTTAGGAAAAGGCACATTCCTGGCATTCTGGTGGCTTGGGGCATGTCTGTGTTGGGTTGCAGTTTCCAGACTCATTGGGGTAGCCTCTGCCATGCTCACCCATGTGTCTGCAGGAAGGGGAGAGCTTCTGCCTCTGTGACACAAATCCAGCAATGCAATGCATCAGGAAAGGAGGGGAGAGAAAAAAAATGGATTAAAGCAGCCTCAAACCAGGCTTCAGTCAGGTTTCTGGCTCCATAAGTTCTGCTTCTCTTCCTTGGGGATGTCACAAGGTAGTAGGCAGTCCTCTGCTTCAAAGGACTGCTTGATTCATTTTATTTATTTATTTTGTATTATTTGTGAGATGGTATGAGTTAGAAGGATTCATTTTTCAACCTAAAGGTTCTGTCAGTAATTTTGTAGTGTTTGTTTTCAGAGGCTCACAAGCAACCAGACCTGACATATTCACTGGTAAGCACAGTAAGCCTTGTGATAGAGGAAGTGACGCTAATTGCCCCTGGGAAACATGGAGAGTGTACTGGTCTGTGACCAGCTCTTCTATTTAATGCTCCTGCCTGCACACTGTCTTGGGAGTTGAAAACTCAGCTTTGGAAATGTCAGGTGATGACATTTTCATTTCCCTTTGAAAACTATCCCACAGTCAAATGGATCTCACCTTTTAGGAGGCTTTTTTTTTTTTTTTTTTTTTCCCTTCCCCACAACCGTCTGTTGTCTTAATACTTCAAACAGAAGGCATGCAAAACTGTGTTTTTCATTTGGATGCATAAACATATTGCTAGGAATTACCAACACAAGTAAACATATTAGCATACTATGAGTTCAGCTTCCTTGCAGAAAAGGGTTTTTGTTTTAGTCAGGTGAGATGTTTTCAATTGACCTTTCTATTTTCTGTCATTGATGGCGAAGGGCTATCTGCTACAGAAAGCTGACCATCCTCAGACTAGTTCTGGACATTGATCTTTCTAGGAACTGGAGTTTTGGAATTTACTTGGTCTAATTTCCCTACCACCACCAGTTTTCGACAATAAAAATCCATCTTTTTTTTATTATTATTCTTATTTTTTTTATTCTATAAGACATGTTTTAAAATAGATCTTTTCGTAATGCTGTAATGTTCCAGAAGTCTTCACTTGTGCTCCTCCTTACTTCCTCCATGTGTGTTATTTACTTCACTTGCTGCCAGGAGCATCAGATGCAGCCTTGAATGGAGGCCAGCATATGCATAGCTCTCATCAGGTTTGAAAAGGATGCCATGACGAGTTTCCTCTCTGTGCAGCTTGGAACAAAATGAAATACATCCATATGTAGAACACAACTGCAATAAATGACAAAAAGCTAGGGTTAGAATAGCATATGAAAATATTTTATCAGTTCTCTACTGTGGGGGTGAAGGAAAACTTTTAACCCAAATACTGATTCAATATTAATTTGCTACATATATATATACTTCCTTTCCAGTGGGTAATGGTGAGCTACAAAGAAAATTTCTGCTGTGCTTTCTGGACAATAGATGTCATGTCCTCTGGTAAGGTAGCTACATAAGTGCTAATCTGCACAGTTAAAGGGAATTTTCTTGAAATTAATGGCTCCATACATATAGAGCCATTTATTATACAACTAAAATATGCCTTAATCAATAAAGAGCATTTGTATGTTATTTTATGAGAAGAAAAAAAAATAATATGAGATTGGGTAGGATTGTTTTCTTTTCTTTCAATGATGACTTTGCATTTTTAGAAGAGTAAAATGTGAAATTGATCTTTAGAAAAACCTATCTGGCTTGCTTTAAGCAGTAGCACCACCACATGTCTGGAAGCAGCCAGAGGTCCAAAGCACAGTAGTAACTCTTAATTCTGTGATTAGGAATAATAATAATAATAATAAAGCCCATATCAAGAAAAATTTCTGATAGCTTTTGTTAGTTCTACAAAACTAGAACCTTAGTCACAATTTGCAAGCCAAATTAATTTCCTTACTAAATATCCCTCCTACAATTCTTTTCCCATCTTTTCTTATTTAAGGCATTTTTTATATTGTGCCTAAAGTGTTTAAGTTCACAGGGCTGTCCCTGCATTGCCTTCTCTCTGGAATTCATGTTTTGTTAGCTGATTACTACAGACCTTGCTGCATTGTCCTTTAGTTTTATCAGTGCACATTGGGAACTTCCAGCAGAAGAAGGCGAAAATCTAGACCAAAAAATCACTGTCTAGCTAATGTCCTGAAAATGTTATTTTTCTGTAAATACCTCATTTGTAAGAATCAAGTCTGGATCTCTTATGCTGTCCTTAGCCATCTTGGTTGTCTGTTTTCTTTTTATTTACTTTTTTTTTTTTTTTAAGACAACATTTACCCTTTCTAGGAGTAACCAAAGAGCCTTGTAATCAGAAAGGTATCAAAAAGGTACACTTGATGACTTGGTTGTTTCATGTTGCTGTCAAGAGGATAAATGCAAATTCTGTGTCTTGGTGTCTTTAAACTTTATACAGGTTGAAAATAAACTGCTTCCAAGACAGGTTTGTCAGGTATTCTTTATATTTAAGTCTTTGAAAGACATCTTATATGAGGATTTTCCTTGGAAGAAGTGTTCCACTTTACCTACAGCAGCAAGTACCTACCAGATCTGCTGTCTCTGTACTAGAACACAGCATCCTTGGAGCATGTTTGATTGCAATAGTAGCATTTTGTGATGGGACAGAGGATCGGAGCCTAGTTTCTGACATGGCCAGTCAGCTATCCCATTTATGACTAGCCACTTGCCCTTACTGTTTTTCTCCTTATGTTAGAAAAGAGAAAACTGTACTCACATCCTCAGAATACTGAATATCAACATACTCATGCTCCTGAAATATCCACAACATTGTACCAAATGTGATTTAAAAATCAGCTCATTTGTAAATAAAGATTAATCTTTATAGTTTTACATGGGTAAAGAGTGAACTAGGCCATCTGAGTTTGGCTATTTTTCTCTGCAATCCATCTCTAGCTCCTGCCATCAACTAGAGCAGGAAGAAATATGTGTGTGTGTGCTGGAGAGTGTGTTAAGCAGGGGGAACATGTGTCAGGTTCCTACCGAGCTGAACAGTTGTTAATGCACACTTGAGTTCTGATAACTGCTTTCTTCTGAATTATCACAAATGAGAGAAGTACGAAGAAAAATACTGTATGTTTCTGAAACTGCAGATTGTGCAATTTAGGGTATTATCTAGTGATTGCCTTATAGGCACAATTCAGTAAATGAATGGCCTGTTTGTATTTTGGAGGAAGCAAATGATTTCATTTGTTCTGGGAGGTTTTCTAAATGGACATGAGGCTCCAAGTTGATTAGACACTGATGACAATCTGAAATCCAAGGGTTTGCTTTGAAATCATAGGTTCACAACCAATTCTCTAGCAATTCACATAATGACAAGTTTCAAAATCTAGATAAAGTTATATTAATATGAGTAGTGAAAAGCTAATGGGTTATCTAACTCTGTAACTGTTTAGGTTACAGCTGTTGCTGGTAATGCAGGTGAACCTCCTAAATTCTTATTTTTCTGGTTATCTATAAGAAATATTCCATAAATGTATTTTTTCATCATTCTACCTGATACTGTCTCAAAAGTTTTCAGAAAAAAAAAATGCAGTTTTCATTCATATTTGTGTTTCATATGAATGTAGTTTCTATCTGATCTAGTGGGAAAAAACAGGCAAGTTCCTCAGCAAGTAAATATGATAGGGCAAAGCTGGGTAAAAAATGATTGTTCCTTTTTCTGTAAAATTTGCTTATTCTTGAATTATCATAAACACAACAGCATTAGTGCTGCAAATTTAATCTGAGCATGTTAAAATAGGGGCATCATATGTCCTCCTGTCTTTTTAAAATAGAGTAACATCTTGACAACAATCTATCTGAGAGTAATCCGCTCTTACCTAATTTTATTGCATGTGAATCAGAAAAAATTCATATTGTTCACTAAGAAAGAAGATGCAGTGACATAAGTGCTTTTCTTAAATGTTTTGTGACAAATAAAGTCTTAATGAGGTAGTTTGCTTTTCTTTAATTGTCACAAACAGTTTGGGTAAAGCTTTGACTTACATGTAATCAGATTGAGGAGATACTTAAAACTTGGATGTTTAAGTCAGTGATGTTTCTAATCATGAGTTTATGTTGTTTTGAATAATAAAAGTATAAAAGCATACTCGAGAAAATTGAAAAATATCTCCTCTTTAGAAAGGATGGCTATGAAGTGTGGTCTTCATTCAGAAATCACCACGTGTGTTTTCGAAGTTTACTTTGTTACAGAAGGATGTGTTAGTTGTGCGGAGGCACTTGTTAACATCTGAACAGTGAGAAGACACCTGACTGGCAGCCTTACCTGTTGGGACCCAGTGTACCATGGTGAGCTGAAGATCCTACAAAAGCTTCCCATTTCATCCGCTCCATCTGACCCGGACAGGTAGTGGTGAGGAGAAGCCATGCACAGGCCTCTTTTCTGAGGTGAACAAAGCACCTTCACAGAGCAGAGGCTGAATAACCAATTTCTTGTGCAACCCCAAACTTCCCTAGATAAATGACTCATTGTTTTTACTCATTGCAGGGTGTAAAGCTGATTCACTACAGCAAGCCTCGTATACTTGGCAGGGTAAGCAACAACACAGGCTGAAAAATGTGGGGAAAAAAGTGGAGCTGAAAGAATGAGCATGAAAAAGAGGAAAGAGGGAACAGCTAATCTTTAGTCATTCATTTGATTTCTTTCTGATAGTTATTCAATAAACATGTGGCAAAGAATGGACGTGAATCCAGTTATTAAGGCTGCAAGACTGTGATAACAAAATAATTAAGGCATTCTACTTCATGTTTATAGCTGACTTCCACAGGTTGTCAGCTGGGTGTTCAGACACTTCTGCTACTTTTTTCAGAGATTGTCCTTGAAAAGATCCCTGCAGAAATAGTATTTACAAGATAGATTTCAGAACTATTCATCCCAAGTCTTGGAAATAAAATGCAAACCAGCTGTTACCAAATTATTTCTAGAGCTTTAATTTCCCAAACAAAAACTTGTTACAATTAGCATCTTTCTCATCCTTCATAAGGTTAATTACATGGAGGATTAGAATTACAATTATTTCATTTAATATTTGTCAAAGAAGGAGAAATCCAAGGGTAATTCTTTTTTCCTAATTTTGAAAAAAAAAAAAAAAAATATATATATATATATATATATAGTGTAGAGATTTGATTATTTCGGATAATTGTCCCAACATTTTTGTGGTGATGAAATACAAGAAAATATCTAACAGGTTCACAGGTTATGAAGTTTGTGTGTTCTGGAGGTACTTTGAAATACCTTCTAAATTAAATGACTGAATTAATGCAGCTGTTTGGTGCCATCTATAGTGTAAAAGGTACCTACCTTTTATGAAGCAACTGTTTAGTGGTAGTTGATAAAGATCTTCAGATGTCATTTAGGAGTGGCCATGCTAATGTACAATGAAGTACCATTTGGGATCAAAAGCTATAACAAATGAGCTAGCCTATTACAAAAGAAATCAGCCACATCTACTATATTTTAAGAAGAACTCACATAGACATTTTTTTTTGTCCTTCACCTTTGCGGTGAGCTTTTTTTAGTGTCTTTACTGTCTAACACATGATCCACAGCCCTCTTTTTTTCTTACTGTTTTTCTTACACAACAGGAGTGATTTTATTTTTTAATTCACAACCTTAATTTTACAAATAATTTGAAGTTCTACACCATTTTCTGCAGTTCCTCTCCTTGTTGTCTTGGCCTGAATCATCATAGGATCATAGTATTCCAATTATGATGGCCCAGGGATCCAAAAGAGGCCACATTTGGAGAGAGAAATTAGAGCACCTTCCCTCCTCCTCTACTTTCAGCAAGTCCAGGGAGCATGCATTTTTTTCCATAGACAGTTTATCCTAGTAGGACTAGGTGCTGAAACTTTGAGTGTTATTTCTATGTTTTTATTTGAAGTAGACCTTAGAATACAATAGCCCTCTTTTTGTTTTTCTGGAAAATGAATATTTTTCTCCTGAAACTTTATTTTTTTTATTATTTATTACTTGAAACGTAAGAACAATGGAGATACCAGCTATACATAGCAACTAATGGATCGGATGCTTTGAATGCTGGGCTGCTGAACAGATGACATAGCTGCACTGATCTACTGGATGTATTTCTGTAGCAGACATAGCAGGAGAAGGGTCTGGTCTGTCATGCTAATAACACCTTTGGTGTTAGTAATTTCCTTTTCTTTGTGGAGGGGGTTGGTCTGAAAAGGCATACAGACAGGTATCAAGGAGACTTGATCATGGGAATGAAAGGGGATGGCATTATGTGGCATTATGGCAACAATATCTATTCATTTTTCAGTGAGATTTCTCGAACTATATAGAAAATGTTTTTAAAATAAAAAATCAACTGCTGTCTCTGGTATTTGGAATTTTTTAATGAGAACTACCTAGAGGGGAAAATATGGCATGTTCAGCTCTTAAAAAAGAATTAAAAAGGAAGAAAATCCATTGGGATAGGGGATGCTTTCTTCAGTGAGTAATCTTTGGTTTTGCTTTGAGTTGTGTTTTTTTTAATTTTTTGTTTTGCTTTTTTGACTTAGCATTTTTTGTGTGTGCATGTCATTGGTAAAAAATAAAAGCTACAGTTTTTATATATACTACAGTTTCAGTTAATTTTTGCAGGGCGTCATTGATTCACTACCACACTAGTGATGCTTATAGAAGGAAGTTCAAACCTGCTGGGACTATTTTTTGGTTGAGGGCATGGTGGGGAGAGCTTTTTCTTGACATTTAGTGATGGAGAATGTCTGATATGGCTATAGCTTCTGCTACTAAATTTTTAAAAGGAATGCCTTAGAAATCTTGATCCTACAGGGAACAGCAATGGACGAAACAGAAGAGGTTTCTGGAGGCCAAAGGAACGCATGAGAAAAAAAAAATAGAGGTTATAAACGATGAATCCTACAGAAAAACAGCCAAAGCCTTCTAACCTCCCATGCTTCTATGCAGAATTCAGCAGCAAACCCTGGAGAGCACAAAGCACAGGGAAAGGGGGGGTCTGAACCCCTGGTCCTGAAAGAAGAGTTAATAATGCAACATAAGCAAGGCAGGAAAGCACAGTGATCTCCATCTCTCCCTGCAACTCAGGTTGGGGGCATCAAGGACACTTTAGTTTAATATCTCTGAGGAGGTTGTGTGTTCTTTGTTCATTATGCACCTAATATTCTCCACACAATAGAGTTTATGCTTTGTGGTCTGCAAATAAACTTATTTACATGCAAAATATTTCAGCCTTCCAGAATGACAGTCACAGGAAGACTATGTAGTTATTACTGTGTTTTTACCCATGGTTGAGAATATTTCTTCAATCTGAGAAGGTAGTGGCAAACCACATGCATTTTTTTTCTTCTCTGGATGCAGGTGAGCAGATTTGCATTATTGTTACCCTTTTATATGTTTTAATTTTCAAACCAGTGCGCTTGAAAGCTTAAATGACCTTTTTGAAATGGTGGGAAATTGATTTAGATGGCAAGGTGACTTATAATTTAAGCAAAGTTCAAATCATATTGGCAGGCAAGTCTGCTTAAGTGTAATCATCTGTGACAAAAAAAAAAAAAAAAAAAAAAAAAAAAGGAAAAAAACTTGGCAGTAACTGCAACCTAAGGCAGCAAACTTAGTACAAAATATAATCACCTTAACAGTTTTTTCTTTTTTTTTTCCTTGAGTGTCTCCATAGTGTAGAAAAAGAGACGCAATATAGGATTGTAGGTCACTTATGCAGCTCTTTTTTAATGGTTCCTCAATCTTTTAACCTGTCATTTATACAAAATTGTTTTAAAATAAATCTTTCCATGTCTGATTAGTACACAAATTCCCATTCATGCTGGGACCTGATCCCACTCTCTATCAGCAGAGAGGAACTCCTACTACGTGTATAAGGTGAAGCGATCAATTATTTAGCAGCTAAGTTGTTAACGCTGTATCTTTACAGAAGGATTGATCTTTGGCTATATTATTCTGTAACACAGGTGGTAATAAATAAATGGCTGCTGAGTCTTCTAGTAGATGAGCTATGGGTACAAGGGTCTGGTAAAGCACCAGCTCATCTGAATACAGATTATTTGGGAATTTCAAAACCCAGATGACTGGCACAGAGTCGTCCTGCATTTGCTGGGCATTCAGCTAGTCAGAGTCAGATCTGTCTGGTACACACAAAATGTTATTGTGAGTTTCTCTTGCTTTACAGTCTGTGACCGTGGCAGATAGATGCTGATGCCATGACTTCTGTGACGGTAAGAGCTTTAAGCAAGTTCTCAGGAAGACTTTGTTCCTGTCTTCTTAAGCTGTTGGCACTGATGAACTACAATTTTGGCATTTTGTTACTGGTTGACTTGATGTTTGTTTTGATCTGGTCTGTCTTTCAGCAATTTTATCAGGTTTAAGCTTACTGCCACTTAGGTGCAAGTTTTCTCATCCTGTATCCTTTCTGGCTGTGGAGTCCAAAAGTAGATTTTTTTCCTAAGTGCTTAACCTTGACCTTATTTCTGTCCTCTCAAGTTAACAGTATTTGGTCAGCACCATGCTCTTGAAAATCTTTCCCCCACCTGTTGCTTGTAATCTGCTTGTTTGCTGCAGGGTGAGATGCATATTGAACCTGTCATGTACACAGCCGGACGTCATAAAAGATTCATACCTATTTTCTAAAAAGTGTACTTTATGGAGAAGTCTTTGTTCAAAGTGCTTTATAGACTTGCCAAGCCACTAAGCCTAACAACCTAAATAGGAAAGGACCAATGGTCTGCTGCATGTTTTGGCTAATCTTTCCTTAAAACAAAATTGCAATCACCAAATCAGCTGCTACAGCTCAAACTCCTGAAACTATGGATCACAAACTTGTGACTTTGCTATTTTTGTTTTCAGCTTGCCCCCTGGCTGTCTTATCCTGCCACAAGTAACTCTTACTCTGTGCCTTTATTCTCACTTCCTGCTGAGCCTAGGAGCTCTTTTAAGAAATTCACTTTCTTTACATATCTATGTTAACATGTTTGGTTTTCAGATAATGGTTTTCTTTACAAGACTACTATCATTTCTCCCACTTCTTTTTCTAATTGTGATAACTGCTCATTTGTGATAAATTGTTCAACAATAATAAAACAACTGCTCCTGCTAGGCAAATTTTCCAATCTGAGCTATAAACAGTTTGCTCATTCACTACAGGTGTTAGAGCAAATTTATGACCTCCCTGCCTATTTTAATTCTGTAAACACTTCAGTTGAAATAGATACACAAAGTGAACTGCTGAGCCCGGTAGCAAGCAGCATGCCAAGAGCATGAAAGGTACACTTGGTAGGGGGAGAGACATCAAAGCATGGGAGACATTTTGTAAAATGCTGAGTGATGAGGAATAAGGAGATGCTAATGAGTGCTGGCCTGAGGAAAGGTCATGCTGAAGAATTGTGGTATTAGCATAGGAAAATCTTTAGCCTCTGTCCTGAGGAGTTGCTTTCTTGTTGCTTGAAGTCTCAAGGTGTCTGCCTGTTAAGTAGAGTCAAGAAATGAGTTGCTGAAGGTTTCCTGTCATGAATTGGAAAGCACTCTGGATCAGAAAGGGTTTCAGGAATGTTTCAGTTTCTCCAGCAAAAGGCATATATGATGCAAGCTAAATAGTACCTTCTAAATGACCTCTGAAAGTCGCTTCAGTGTTCAGACCAGAGTGCCTGTGGGACCTGGTGCTGCCACCACGCAACTGTGGCGGGCGCCATTTTGTGACCAGCCTCCTCTGCCAGCAGGCATGCAGTGCCACCCTCGCTGCGGATGCTAGGTAAATATAAAAGTTACTTATGAGAGACCAAGAAATTTAATTCTTCCTGAAGATAAACTGATTATTCTGTTGTTCTAAAAGTGTGTTTTAATGACAACATTCACTTTTCCATCACTTTGTATCTCATCTCTTTCTAGCATTATATTCATTTCATTTTCATGCCCCTCCTTTATTCAGTCACTTTTAAATATTAAGCCCATTATGTTTGTTCTGTCATATTTAATGGACTTTTCTGTGATTTGTTTTAAGTACCAATTGCTTTTTCTCTTTCTTAATGTATTGTATCTGCTCTTGCTCATTTTTCCTACAAAATCAGAATCTCTTCAGGTCTTACAACACGCTCCTGCATACTTACATTCATTGCACTAGAGAAAGTGAACCTGGACTGAAATGAATTCTAGCCAATTCCATATAACACCCCTCTCACCCAATGGATCAGAGTTTAGTTCATCCGGTGTTTGTCACTCATTTCTATTCCCTCAACCAGTGTGTGCCATTTCAAGCATTTATTATTTGTTTCAGGGAGGTGGCTGTAAGGCAAAGAAAGATCAGTTAGATTGATTCTTGGTAGCACTGACTTTAATTCATAACTTTTTTTTGTAATTCTTTCAGTAGCGGAAAAGGAACAGAGTCTTCTACTGTTGTATGCTGGGGAATTTCAGCTTCTCAAAATCAAGAAGGAAACAAATCTTTAGTCTTGTTCTTCGCATATGGATAAGTCGTTGCTTTATAACTTCTGTCTGCTGCAAAGCATGCAGATGGGGGCGACTGCTGGTGCTTGGGTAGGAGTAGAAGCAGGGTAGATAGCTCTCCACCACCAGTAGTGAACTGATCTTTCCCTTCAGCCTCATCATCCCCTTTTTTGCAACCTTGCAGTGCCCTGGGGCTAAACTCCTCCTCTGGGTTGTCTGCATAAGGGTTTTAAGTCTGCCGTCACTTCTGCTTTGCTTCCACTGGGTGTTTTTGCAGGGATTAAGCTTGTCCCTGCAACTTTCTTCTCCCCTGGTGTGCAGCCTCTCATATCTCATGTCAGCTAAAATTTGTCTGTCCTCCATGAAACCAACCTATCTTCATTTCCTCCACAAACCATGACAGTTCTGAAGGGTTCCTGGTGGATGCTGTCCTTATCACTGTTCAGCAACTTTAATATGGATACTTGCTTTGCTTGCTTTTTGCTTCTATATCTCTTTTTCTTCATGCACCAAACTGGTAACAGTAATTCAAAGATGAAGAGGGATTACTTATGCTATAAATATTCAATTTATAATCCTCATCTCTGTGTGTTCATGAGAACTTCCATCTTCATCCACTCTTGGCTATTTCAATATTGGCTCCTTATCAGCTACATTCCTCCAGTGCCTGATGGTTTGGATCCAGGCCTCTGTTTCAGTCTGTGTTTGTCAAGAAAATTCCTTTATACAGACCAGCAGCAAAGAAAACGCACTGCATGCAGGACCAAGAAGCATACAGTTGAGTCTACCCATCTAGGAGTCTGACTTCAAATTCCCTACCTACTGAATTAAATGTTTTCATTTTAGCTATCATCACTCCAGCACTTTAGTTGGTTAATTGCAGCATGCAAACATTAGGCACATGTTCAAGTTCTAGTTATTATCCGTGTCATTTTTTGTTTGGTTTATACCCGATGCAGATTCTTTATTTTATGCTATTTTAACTTTTGTTTTGACATCTTGGGTTCTGCATGTTTGCCTGTGCTCTGTGGGTGTTTGGACTCTGGTAATCCTCTGGACTAAAAGTCTTATCATTTGCCTATTATATCTGACATATTGTTGAACGCTTCATCACTTCAGGTGCGATGTTTAGTTTTGCTGGCTCTCAGACTCACAAAGCACTGTCTCTGCTCATTGCAAGGATCTTTTGGGTGGCATGAAAGATTTATGCTATCTGTACTACTCCTGTTCTGCTGTGTTGCCATGTTTCTTTGTGCTTTTCTTAGCAAGTTATTGACTAAGACATTTTGCTTCAGCATCTGTCAGTTATTTCTCCACTGTCACCATGGTCCCAATGCGTAGAAAATACTTGGCTGATCTGCTGTTGTCTTCAGGGTTTCTGCAATAACCAGAATTTCTGGCTGTGAACCACTTTTTGTACCCACAAGGCATATATCTGAGAATAGCATTCAGTGAAATAGGGTATTTGCTTCACTCTTACTGCCAGCAGATTAAGGAACAGTGTCTATTTGCTGAAACTGTAGCTACCTGTTTGTGTTCGTTTGCAAGACTGATTTTTTTTTTAACCTCCCAAATATTCTTCCAGTTTAATGTGAACTTCACACTGATCAACCTTTTCTTTAGCTTTTGTCATACACCAAACAGTGGAACTAAAGGGATATAAAATGCCTGTTCATTTTATGGTCTGTGAGCATATAGAGCATCTGTTGCTTCATGAGAATCACCAGAGTGGCAGCATCCTTCTGAAGTGAAGGCTGTGCATGCAAACTTGGAGGGCTTTTTTTGATAGCCAATGAGTGAGCAAATGCAGAAATGGGCTTATTACAATTCATGCAAGTTTCAAAACCAGGATGTTGCTTCTAACTGGACAAGTTGGTGGCCTCCCACTTCTTTTGGATGGCTTACTATATTTGGCACTGCAATCTTGATCAGGAGTGCAAGGGCTGTGTCAAAAAAAAAAAAAAAAAAAAAAAGTTTCAGCATCTGCATCCTCATTGCTCTAGTTCATTAGAGTGACCAGTTATACCCCTTCTGATCCTTTCTTCTTGGTTCAGAAGATCGAGCTGTAACATCTGTTTAATTTTTCACTTGTCTAAGATGTACCATTGTGAGTGCACTAAAGTAACAAAACTTTGAGTTGCCAGCACTGCACATATTTATACATTTTATACAAGTTGGCATTTTGCATCATTTTGAAATTGCAAATGAAAAGGAAACTCAAGTTCTGTGCTCAGTCTGTTAGTTGGGAGAAGCAATCAGTCAGTCTCTGTTTCTAACAGGAAATCTTCAGTTCTTGGCTCTTTTCTACTGCTCAAACATGTTTAGTCTTAATTTGAAAATATGAGGAAACCAAAGGGGAAAAAAAATACAATATCTACCTCAGTGAATTTTGTTTATTTTGCTAGTTTCTCATTTGAAACAGACTCTTTAGAACAATCAAGGATTTATGAAATCATCTCATTGTTTTCAGTTTTAAAATCTTTACAAATCGACTGACACTTCTGATTTTTCATGTTCACAAATAGTTTACACTTCATACTGTCAATGTAAGCTTTCTAAATAACAGGGCACTATTATATAAATCGACATTTCTGATATTTTTTATGAAACAGCTCTTAAAAATTCAGTGCTAGTGAAAAAAGAGCCTGGTAATGAGACTAATTCATTCTTGTAACATTACAGCATCATTGGAGCATTCTCCCATCATCTTAAATCATTCTGAATTTTGAGAACCCTTCCCCATTTCATTTTTCTCTGGAAAACTTTCTGTATAAACAACAAGAATCCCCAAGTTAATTTTAAAGATCGGAAAATTGCTATTTCTTTTTAGAGGAAGAGCTGTCTTGCTGTCTTGTACTGATCTCTTGTATGCAAAATTATCTTAATGATATCTTCTTTCATCTCAGTATTCTCCCTTGAGCTGTTTGAGTGCTTTCTGGTTTTCTCTGGTAGCAGCTAAACATTTAAAGCTGGTGTCGGAAACATCACAGATATAAGCCTGTCTTAGCTCTGAGAGCTTCTTTGATAGTGAGCCAGTGATGTCGTTTCACAATGCAGGATATAAACCAGCAGTTCACAACCTCCTCTCCCTCTCCCTCTCCCTCTCCCTCTCCCTCTCCCTCTCCCTCTCCCTCTCCCTCTCCCTCTCCCTCTCCCTCTCCCTCTCCCTCTCCCTCTCCCTCTCCTCAAGACCATGTTTTTCAATGATCATAACTTACTCCTGCTTCTCTGTCCCTACCCATGGATATCTCCTGATGCACTGCTGAGCTGCTGCAGTGAGCATCTCTTGCCCTTGTTCCTTCATCCTTGTCCACTCCCTTTGGCACACTGTGCTTCCCAGGGACAGAAGTGGCTTGAAGGGAGCAGGTCAGAGGGATGGAAAAGGGAGGTTTCTCTTCTAGCACTAGTGCCTCTCTTGGCTAACTTAATAAGCCTCCACACTTAATAAGCCCAGCAGTGCTCAGCAGCTTGTGCCCTGCTCAGCACTTTACCTTGTGTTTTGATGTCTCTCTTGGCTAAGGCGCGTATCAGCTAGAAAATGCTTGCATAAACAAGGATGAGAAAAGACACAGCTTTTTATAAAATATCTGTTTTTTCTTGCTAGTTGTTGTACAAGTTTTTCCATGATCTCTAACAAACTGTATATTCATTTTTAGCAATAAATGTATCTGTCCTATTTGAAAAACGTTATTATCAACACTAGTGTTATCCAAGAGATTTTATTTGTCTAATCAGCTGAGCTGTCGGGTTGAGTTAGGAAATCCATTTGTATGAATCAAAGAGCAGCCTGTGGCTGTGGTGTATTTGTTTATGATGTTTGTTAGGTATGCATGCAGGGAAGCTTGGATGCAAACTACACAGATTATGATTCCCTTCCTTTATTCCCATGAAACTCAAAATACATGAGTCATACTTTTGAAAACAGTAATGAAAAATGAGAAGAAACTTGTGAATTCTACACTTACTCTGGATGACAGATCATTTTTTGAGAAACATGTTTAGCATTATAGCTAAATGTTGCTGAGCATTGCAGAGCTGGGTATTATCTCTCTTTCAGAAGGTGAATTAATCAAAACTGTAGCAATGCATTGCATGGCCCTTAATGTATTAAGAAACATTATATGCTCTTCTAACTGTCTTGAGGACTGTGTAAAATCTACCTGTCAAAAAAAAAAATGCTTATAATGATTTGTTGTACTTCTTCATAGCACACATCTCTTCATCTCAGTCATCATTAGAAAAGGCTAACATGAATGAAGTTAAAAGACAAAAAAGTAGCTGGAGATTGGTGTGCAGTATCAACCCGTTGGAACTATTTTGCTGCATTGTGTGCATGATTATATTGCTTTTTAGTTTGCACTTGCGGTTTACAAAGAGCTAAGGCTTGTCTGCCAGTAGAATAAAAATACTACTGGCTTTTATGACTTTATGCTTTGTTCATAAAATTTCTCTGCACTTGCAGACTCTTAAGACTTTTTAAAAACAGCATCAATGATAATAAGTGATCACCATGAGTGATGGATTATTTTAAAGAAGAATCTTGCGCAGCAAGTGGATTGCACTTGGAATCGGTAAACACAAGAGCAGTAAGCAGAGAGTGGTTTTGGGCTAAACTGTCAGCAGCATAAAGAAAAAATTTCAAGTATATTTGTTTGTCTCTACAGTTAATAAAAGAGAAAGGCATATGCAAACTTCCTGTTGAATCGATCGATTTCTCCACAGTAATGGACCAGAATTTTAATAGTAGTAATGAAAAGCTGCTTTAATGTTTTTCCCATCACTTCCTTGTCTCTTACAAAAAAAAAAAAAAACTTCCAAATGCAGATGTACTAATGGCAAACATGTTATATACCTAAATTTCCAAGTTTACAAGAAGAGCAAATTATAAAGCATTCATTATGTGGCTAAAATAATTAGATTTTAGTAATTCTCTGGCCATCTGGAAACTATGAAGTCCGTCTCTGGGAGGCACCCATCTTTTCATCTGTACATCTTCAAGGCTACCATCCCATCCCCCTGAACTTCCTCTCTTAGTTTAATCAAAAAATATTCAGCAGTCAGCATGCCCCTATGGAATATTTGGGTTTTGTTGAACGAGGATTTTCTGATTGTTGTAGGTTGCGTTTTTCTTCCTGTGCCTCTAGGTCTGCAAGTGAACTATATTTTCTCATTAAAAGGGGTCGTATGGTGAGCTAGCTCTCTTGTAACATGACCGGGTGAATATACTTCTCAGCACAGTAAACCTCTGCATAATTTTTGGTGGTGATCTGCATGTGACTGAAGCTCTGAGGCTGATCCCCCCAGGTGCTGATGCTCCTGCCTCCCCAACCCCTGTGATGTCCATGGAGGCTTCAGGCATGCTCATTCCCATGCAGCTGGTGCTGCGAGGTACCTCCAGGTGTTTTAGCAAGTGCTCCTCATTGCTGTGAATGCCCAGAGGTAGAAAAACACTCAGCATATCGGAGCTTCAAAACTAATGATTTTAAAATCTAACATGGCTGAGTTGTCATGGCAATTATCAAATGAATGTTCCTATTTCCTGTAAAGCTGTGTTTTATAATGCTCTAAGCTACACTTTAAGTGACTACTTTGTGCAGGCTGTCTAGGCGAACAAGCTGTAAAAGAAGCTAAGTGCCAATTAAAGCACTGGGAAGAACCTCTCTTGCATGAACTCGATGAAGCACTGCAGCATGCATAATCTCGCTTAAACAAATTGTGAAATGTTGCCTTTCATTTCCAATATGCTATAGTAACACCTGGTTTATAGGACCCAGGGTATTCCGGTGGAAAATCAACAATGGCATGCTCTTGGAAAACTACCCAGCTTGTTTTTCATGTGGTTGTTCCAAGTCATGTTAAGAACAAACTGAATGAAAGCTTTTTGAAATTTATTCTGGTAGCATTAAATAATAAGAAAAGATCAACTGAACAGTTTGCTGTTAATTACATGCATTTACTGTTAGGAACTACTTAGCAGCTTTGGTGTCAAATTCTATTAGTCCTCCAAGATCAGGTTTTAAGCAATGTGGCTGATTATACTTCCCTAAGTTTTTGTGTATTGTAATATTTCCTTATGTTTAAAACAGTTGTATTTTGGGAGACAACAAATAAATGTTTTCTCCTGTTTATTTCTTTCCACAGTCTTCTGTCTCCCCTCATGCACATATAGATGAATTCTCTGTAGTTTCTCCAGGGGGTGATAACAGCAAGGCTCCTTCCCTCTGGAAACACATGCAACTTTGTTGGAGTAATAAAAACACCGAAAAGGAGAACCAGCAGCAGATGCAGGTAGGTAAATTGCTAACCACCAAACTTAAATTACTTCCTAAATTATTATTGTGACAGTGCACATGTTTTCTAGTGTTTGGAAGGAGTCTGCCATTTTTAATTGTGTTCCACTGTTTATTTTATTTTTACTTGTTAAAGCCAGTGGATTTGTTTCTTTGTTTTTCTCATCTTGCAGGACTTGTTTTGCTTTTATTTTGTCTCCGTGGAAAGTGAAGCAGTAAAATCTTTCAAGAGGCCAGCAGCTGGATATCCTGCTGTTGCCTTCAGCCCCACTGTTCTACTGAACAGTGGGAGTGAAAGCTTACCAGCCTTTTCAACTTATTCAGATTCAGTTTCCAGCGTGCAAATATTAAGTAGAAGCATGAAGACAGCTCTCAAAGTAAGGGACAGCTTTGCAACAGCATGAGACTGAGCCCATTTTATCTTTTACAGGAGGATGTAACTCACTCTGTTTTACCTGATGCAAAGTTAAGTTGATATTCCTTTTCCTTCCCCTGATGAATTTGCCAGCTCAAGCTGTGCCACTGAATGCTCAGGAAAATGCATAAAGAGTGTGTCAGGAGCCTGAAGAGAAGCAAAGACGAGTTACAAAGTATGAAAAGAATCATTCCCATATTTAGAAGACAGGGGGAAAAAAAAGGAAAAAAAAAAAAAAAGGCGCTGTAGGATAGATGTAGTGCATATCTGAAAGCAATGCTTAAAATGCTGGGTCCCTTTGCTGGAAATGTTAAAGGAAATTAATTTCTGTTTCTAGGAAATCAAACCAAACCCACATCAAAGCAGACATTCAGGAGCATTTTGCTGAGTCACTTAGGATGGCAAGTGTACAGCACACAAGGTTTCTGATAGTCAATAAACTGTGTTTCTTAGAGGAATATTCTTCTGGTCCATACCAATTAACATTTTCCTGTTCTCTAGGTGCAGCCTTCAGTTGTTTCACTGTAATTTTCTGTTAAAATGGTTTGTCTCATCCCTCTTCTTGGGAATGCTTTTGTCTATTTAGTTTACCCTTTTGGCAAGTGGGAAGGAAATGCAGAATCTGGATTGTATTTTTGGGACAGATTTCCTTCAGTGCCGAGTTAGGACATCCTTGGGAATATTTCCCAAGGAAAATGGTATTCTGCAGTACTCTGTGTTTCCCTGGTGCAGAATAGCTCTGTGTTCTCTGGAAGAACACCTAGAAACAAAAGCCAACTCAGTTGTTTGTTTAAAAACCTCTACCGCTCTTCTCTTTAAGCAAATTAAAAAAACATATGCAAGCCTTTACTGCTTAGCATAGCCAAGTAGGGTTTGTTTGGTTCTCTTTTTGTTTGTTTTCTGTCTAGATGTCATTGCCAATCCATCAGATATAGTTGCTAAAGTAGAAGGGGAGCACAGAGAGAGGGCACAGGTCATGAACTGTACCAGTGGCAGTTTCTGGAAACTTTTTGCATGCTGGGTAAAAACAGTAACCAAATAACTGATGCACTTGCTCTGCAGCTGTCCCTTTGTCCAGGAATATACATGGGAACCAAGATAAGTAAATGCCCTGACACCACTTGAGAAGCCTATTTTGTATAGATGGATGTTAGAAATTCAAAAGCTAAATTGGGATCTAAGCAAAGTCATTTGCTTGTCGGTCTGTTTATTTTTGACTTAAGCAGTGTTTAATTTCAGAAGCAGAAAGGCTGGGATAAGCAAGCGCAAACCTAAAGGGGCAGCTGACAGAAGACTGCTGTTGAAGCCGATTCATCCTGAAGGGCAGCCCACTCACACTCTCACTCAAGAGAACAGAAAGGTGAAGACCAGGATGAGCCCCCCACCCCTCCCCACATTGTTTTAGTTATGGAGAACTTGAGCCATTTCTGTTCCACTAGCAAGGAAAGGAAAAGTAAAGGCCAATACAAACAGATGTTAATTTTAAATACAATATGAATGTATATGCATAAAAATTAGGTGAGATACTCAGTGTGTCCAAGTTAAAGCAATGTTTTAAAAACTGTAATCTGCTTTTTGTAGAGTTCCTTAATTCCAGTGTGTATTACAAAATATATGCAGTGTGAATAAAAACTGAGCTTCCTAATAACTCATTGGTGAAAGTAATAAACAATTTTAGTATGAGTTTCTTATAAATAAAACATGCTAGCCTGTTTTGTTTAGGGTCCGTAAGTCCTCAGTTCTGTGCCAGTGGCTGGAATAATTAGGTTCTGTTTTGAAAGTAATTTTTTTTTCAATATAAACATGAAATTGTCACTTTGAAAATGGAATTGTATTTCATTTCAAAGATTTTTTTCATAGTTGGAGCCTCTGGCATTACCCAGTACTGCTTCTTTCCCAGTTTACTCATCCTACACTAACCATCAAAAGTGTGCTTTTGGGGAGGGGTTTTTGGCTGCCTCAGAAGAGATGCTGTCTTTTGTAATTTAGCTTGGGCTTGCTTGATAGCACTCCCTTTGCTGCCTTCCGCATGGAGGTGGTGTTGCAATACTTAAAAGCAATATCAAATAGATGAGGTGTGACAGAACTCCCCTAACTCTCTGTAAAAAGCTCTTTGCCCAATTCCCTCCTGAAATATCATTGAAGTGGTGTTTGACAGATTTGTGTAGCTATAAAAGCTCTCAATTGCTATTATTACACAGATCTCTGGAAATATATTGATAGGCTTAAGTCTTCATATTTCTGATTCCACCTGCTAAACACAGCCCCAGTCTATCTCTGAGTAACTACCTTTCTCCTTGTTGCCAGACTCATTTGTTAGTTTGACTCTGGGAGGGTTTTTTTTTTTTTTCCTCTAAATAAATAAAAAAATAAAATTGCATTGGTCTCTGCGCTAACTGGGGAGGAAGGGTAAAAGGAATAAAATACTTGTAGTGCTCTGGTGTATGAATAGCTACTCATAAAACTGAAGTGGGGAATCTGCTCACTTCTTCATTCATTTTTGAAAATGGGGAGTCATCCAAGCATGAACTGAAGCAGATGGTTTATCTCCTGTATAAAGGGAGCTATAGGTTTGATTTCTGACAGTATTTTATGCAATTTTCCTTCTTTTTCTCTTTCCATGGGTATTTCTTTTTACTCTGGTGTTTAATTTACAAGCAACTAGCCATGAATGAACCACTTGTTCTAGGTTGGTGAACTTTAGGACTTTGAACTTTGGCTTTGGAGACTGCTGTGAAGCCCTTGTTCACATACTTCACATGAGAACCCTCCTCTGATGACTTCTTCACATCTCTGAACTTTCTTTAAAAGACCAGACAACTGGGCCAAGGACAGATTGTGATAGCAGCAACAATATCGTAGACTAGAGGAGAACAAGGTGCTGATCTTTCTTTTAGTCCCTCAGTGCCTACAGGTGTGGTACTGTTGCTTGTTATTTTGGCACTTGGTCATTTAGAAACCAAGTGGTAATTGACAACTTACATGGAGCAAGAAAAGGTAATTTGACTCTGGCAAAGCATAAAACTAAGCAAAAGTCCCTGACTATAAAGATACATTGAGGCACATGGCTAAGCCTGTCAGATATGAGGCTGCACATGAGGATGTTAGGGGGGATCGAAGGGGAAATCCGATAGGGGGGATCGAAGCTGAAAGGCGTGCTGTTCACATAAACTCGTGGCTTCGAGACTGGTGTGACCAGCAGAATTTTGGGTTCTTTGATCACGGGAAGGTCTATGCTACACCGGGCCTGATGGCACCGGATGGGATGCACCTCTCTCGGAGAGGGGTAAGGATCTTTGGTCAGGAGTTGGCAGGACTGATAGATAGGGCTTTAAACTAGAGTCGAAGGGGGAAGGGGCTAAAACCAGGCACGCCGGTGAAGACCTAAGGGATGGTACGCTAGAATCAGAGGGGCTGTGTGCCAGTGAGGTCCTTTGGTCAGATCCACAAGGTGCTGAGTGTAAGGAGATGCACCTGAAGTGCTTTTACACAAACGCACGCAGTATGAGGAATAAAATGGATGAGCTAGAAGTCCTGGCCCAGACATCATTGGCATAAGCAAAACCTGGTGGGATGAGTCCTGTGACTGGGGTGTTGCGATAGATGGTTACAGGCTCTTCAGGAGGGACAGGCAGGGTAGGCGAGGTGGTGGGGTGGCGATGTATGTGAAGCAGGGGCTGGACTGTGTGGAACTTCAGGTCGGCAATGGCAAAGTTGAGAGCCTCTGGGTAAGGATCAAGGGACAAACGAATAAAGGGGATGTCGTTGTGTGAGTCTATTACAGACCGCCTGGCCAGGACGATAGCGCCGATAAATTATTCTTTACAGAACTAAGAGAGGCCTCGAGATTAACTCCCCTTGTCCTTATGGGGGACTTCAACTTGCCGGACGTTAACTGGGAGTGCCACACGGCTGACACGAGCAAGTCCAGGAGATTCATGAAGCACCTAGATGATAACTTCTCGGTGCAGGTGCTAACGGAGCCAACTAGGAAAGGTGCCCTCCTAGACCTGTTGCTAGAAAACAGAGAGGGTCTGGTGGGAGATGTGGTGATTGGTGGCCGCCTCGGTCATAGCGACCATGAAGTGGTTGAGTTCAAAATTTATGGTGACAGAAGGAAAAGTGCCACCAAAACCTCATCCCTAGATATGGGGAAAGCGGACTTCAGGCTGCTCAGGGAACTAGTCAGCAAGGTCCCCTGGGAAACTGCTCTTGAAGGCCTCGATGTCCACCAGTGCTGGTCACTCTTTAAGCGATGCCTCCTAGAAGCACAAGATCAGGCAATTCCTAAATATCGCAAGTCAGGCAGGCGGGGCAGGAGGCCGGCGTGGCTGACCAGGAACGTTCTAATGGAGATTAGACGGAAACAGAGAGTGTTTCGCTACTGGAAGGAGGGCCAGGTGTCATGGAAAGAATACAGGGATGCTGTTCGTGTTTGTAGGGAGAAAGTTCGTGTGGCCAAAGCACACCTTGAGTTGAAGCTGGCTGTGTCTGTGAGAGAAAATAAAAAGGATATGTAAATGGAAAAAGGAGAACTAAAGAATACATAGGGCCGCTCCTTGATAGGGAAGGTCTCCTCACAGACAATGACATAGGCAAAGCAGAGACGCTTAACGCCTTCTTTGCCTCTGTCTTCAATGCCGATGATGGGCTTCGGGACCCAGGGTGCCCTGAGCTGGAGGACCGGGACGGGGGGGATGACAAACTCCCAACCGACCCTGAATGTGCGTGGGATTTGCTACTCCACCTGGATCCCTACAAGTCCATGGGTCCGGATGGGATTCATCCCCGGGTGCTGAAAGAGCTGGCGGACGTCATCGCAGAACCTCTCTCAATTATTTTTCAATGATCCTGGGAATTTGGAGAGGTCCCGGTAGACTGGAAGCTGGCAAATGTTGTGCCGATTTTCAAGAAGGGTCAGAAAGAAGACCCTAGCAATTAGAGGCCTGTCAGTCTCACGTCAGTGCCTGGTAAAATCATGGAGAAGATGGTTCTCGAACTTATTGAGGCGCACCTGGGGGACAAAGCAGTCATTGGTCCCAGCCAACATGGGTTTGTGAAGGGTAGGTCCTGCCTAACTAACCTGATTTCCTTTTATGATAAGATCACCCGTATGGTGGACCAAGGGAAACCAGCTGATGTGATTTTTTTGGACTTCAGCAAGGCTTTTGACACGGTTTCCCATAGGATCCTACTGGACAAAATGTCCACCATACAGCTAAATAAAAACATCATACAATGGGTGAGCAATTGGCTAACGGGCAGGGCCCAAAGGGTTATGGTAAATGGGGCTGCATCAGGCTGGCGGGCGGTCACCAGTGGGGTCCCTCAGGGCTCCATTTTAGGGTCGGTACTTTTCAATATTTTTATAAATGATCTGGATGTAGGAATAGAAGGTATTTTGAGCAAGTTTGCTGATGACACCAAACTTGGAGGAGTTGTGGACTCGAATGAGGGTGGAAAGGCCTTGCAGAGGGATCTGGATAGGTTGGAGAGCTGGGCGATCACCAACCGCATGAAGTTCAATAAGAGCAAGTGCCGGGTCCTGCACCTGGGACGGGGAAACCCTGGCTGCAAGTACAGACTGGGTGATGAGATGCTGGAGAGCAGCCTAGAAGAGAGGGATCTGGGGGTCGTGGTAGATAGCAAGTTGAATATGAGTCAGCAGTGTGCCCTGGCAGCCAGGAGGGCCAATCGTGTCCTGGGGTGCATCAAGCACGGCATCGCTAGTAGGTCAAGGGAGGTGATTGTCCCGCTCTACTCTGCGCTGGTGCGGCCTCACCTCGAGTACTGTGTGCAGTTCTGGGCACCACAGTATAAAAAGGACATGAAACTGTTGGAAAGTGTCCAGAGGAGGGCTACGAAGATGGTGAAAGGCCTGGAGGGGAAGACGTACGAGGAACGGCTGAGGTCACTGGGCCTGTTCAGCCTGGAGAAGAGGAGGCTGAGGGGAGACCTCATCACAGTCTACAACTTCCTTGTAAGGGGGTGTTGAGAAGCAGGAGACCTTTTCTCCATAAACACCAGTGACAGGACCCGCGGGAACGGGGTTAAGCTGAGGCAGGGGAAATTTAGGCTTGACGTCAGGAGGGGGTTCTTCACAGAGAGGGTGGTTGCACACTGGAACAGGCTCCCCAGGGAAGTGGTCACTGCACCGAGCCTGTCTGAATTTAAGAAGAGATTGGACTGTGCACTTAGTCACATGGTCTGAACTTTTGGGTAGACCTGTGCGGTGTCAAGAGTTGGACTTGATGATCCTTAAGGGTCCCTTCCAACTCAGGATATTCTATGATTCTATGATTCTATGATTCTATGTTTTAAGAGAAGGTAGACTGGATCAGGCTATTCATCTAGTTCTTCTGCAGTCACAAGGAGTGAGGGTGGCAATGCTAAGGGAAAGAGTCCCTGCTTTTCCACAGGCATGTGCTGTCCTAAATTTTTCCTGCTTCTCTTCACCCCGTTATGCTGCTTCACACGTATGCGCTTCAGGACTACCTAAACTATTCAGAACTACCTGGATTATGAGTAACATCCAGATAACTGGGCATTTAGTCCTCAAGCCCATTCACCAAGGAGCAAGACAACATTTACAGCAGCTTCCAGTAAGCTTCAGACCTAGAGTAAGAAAACAAGTCACACTTGTGTTGTGCCATATACTTTTATTAATCCTTCCTGTGCTCTGTGATGCACCTGTTTCATCAAAGCAAATTGTCTTACCATTCTACTGAAACAAATTGTGTGGGGCATGTGTCCTGGTTTCAGTTAGAACAGAATTAATTTTCTTCCTAGTAGCTGGTGGAATGCTGTGTTTTGGCTTAGGATGAGAAGAGTGCTGATAACACCCCGATGTTTTAATTGTTGCAGAGCAGTGCTTATACTAAGCCAAGGACATCTCAGCCTTTTGCTCTGTCCTGCCAACAGGCAGGCTGGGGGTGCAGTAAGAGCTGGGAGGGGACAGACCCAGGACAGGTGACCCAAACTAGCCAAAGGGGTATTCCATACCATCTGACGTCATGCTAAACAATATATAGGGGTGGCTAGCCGGGGGAGGGGGCCGGACTGCTCAGGGTTAAGCTGGGCATCGGTCAGCGGGTGGTGAGCAATTGCATTGTGCATCACTTGTTTGTACATATTAGTAGTAGTAGTAGTAGTATCATCATTGTATTATTATTATTATTATTATTTTCCTGTCTTATTAAACTGTCTTTATCTCAACTCACGGGCTTCACTTTCCATTTCTCTCCCCCGTCCCAGAGAGGGAGGGGGGAGGGTGAGCGAACGGCTGCGTGGTGTTTAGCTGCCAGCTGGGTTAAACCACGACAGCATGACAAGAGGATGAGAAATATTTTCTGGAGGTTTTTTATCTCTGTATTCTTTGACATTATGGCCATTAGATGTGACACGTGACTTATGGCTTGGGTTGCTCTTGCAAAGGCAATATATTTGAATTTAGTGGCCTTACAGGCAACTTTCTTTCATTAATTTGTCCAGCTGTCTTTGAACTCTTGCACAGCTTCAGCATCCAGGACAGCATGTGGGAGTATTCTAGCCTGTTATCCTCGCACTGAAAAAGTACCTCTTTTAGTATTTTTGTCTACCTACTGCCTCTTAGTTTTGAGGTCCCATAGTTCTTGAATTTCTTCTACATGAATATCATATATTCATTTTTCCTCTCTCCCTTTCAAATATATGTGCCCCCTTTGATTTTGTTTGCTCAAGTAGAAATGCCACTCCATGTTCCCCATATGACATAAGCCAGCATCAACTATCATAAGACGGCTATAAAAATTCACCAGTGCACAGTGCCAAGAACTTTGATACTTGACTTGGAACAGAAAGGAGAGGAAAGACCATTTGGGGCTTTTCATAATTAGCCTTATTCATCATATCTACCATATGTGTCATATGTTCCTGTTAGCACTGTATGAAGAACAAAAGATTTCCTATATCAACTCCATAGCAGGTTTTTCTCTAATATCTTCTAGGTTAGAGCTTTCAGGAGAAAAGTAGTTTAGTTACAGTATGGTTTAAATGCTTCCACAATACTGGAGTCTTTTTAGAAAGAATATTTTACAAATAGCTGGTAAGGTCTTGGTTGTTTGTTTTTGTTGTTTGCTACAGCTGTATTTTGTTTTTTGTCAGGTGGAAATGGCTTTCATTTTGAAAAGTATTTAAGGACAGCTGCTTCTATTGAACAGCTGAGATGTCAAAAAGCTATTGATAGGTAAATGGCAATTCATTTCTATAGTGCTTCACTAACTGCACATCTGAGTTTCCATTTGTATACTAGGCACTTAAAGCATTTCTCCAAATTGTAGGTATGCAGGAGTTCACAACTTGCTGAGCGGAGCTTAATGATGAAGATGTGCTTCCTAAGCATTCAAGATTTTTCAGAGGACTTTGCAAAAATTTGGTAATTAAATTCACTGTCCCCCTTATATCAGGTGGGTATTTAATTGAAAAGGGGCAGACCTGATGCTTCTGCAGCCACTGGCAGCAAGCTCATTTTCAGGGCAATATAACACCGCTCAGGCTGGTGTGGTTACCTCGCTGTCCATTTCATAGATATGGAAAATTTCCTCCTCTCATGTACAGCCTTCAAATGTAACCGCTGTGAACTAGTCAAACATTTTGTTCTGGCACAGGGTAACTTCGATTGTTGTGGGGTTTTTTTAAGCCCAAAGGGGGTGGCTTCATTCTAGAACATGTTTAGTTTGTGGGTGACAAATGATCTGTGAACCCCTCAGAGGTAACTCATTACAAATGAGGCAAGGCAGCAGAAGTCCCCACTGTTGCTCAGCATGGTAAGCCAGTATAATTGGAACTATATAAAGTGAAACTAAATTAGGATCTAGCAAGGTAATACCCAAAGAAGTCATAAAAATAAAGCAACTTGTTTCAGTTCCTTCCAGCACCTTAAGAATATACTGCTGTGCTTTCATTTGCTTCTTCCCAAATATGTTACATATTATTCCTTAATTCTCTCTTGCTTCATTTTACATCTTTGTCTAGAGAATGCGTTAATACTTCTAAGTGCTGATTTGCTGATTTCATTTTGGTCAGTGTTTGTTCAGTCACTTCCAAAGAGACTGCTTCAGTTTGGTGCATTGGAGAATATAGGCCTTATTACTTCAAAAAAAAAAAAAAAAAATAGCAGCAAAATTTTCTAGCTGAATCTGTGAATTATTTTGAATTTTTTTCCTACTCTCTTTTACAAATAATATACAGTAATGTGTCACCATTTAAAGTTGGCTTATTCTTCCTCCTTTGCATACAGGGGCACACAAAGCTGGACCTCCATGCTTTCTAGCTGATAAAGACTGAGCCTAAAGGTGGTGCTTACACAGTTTTTCTTTGTTTTGTTGCACTCTTCATGTCAGCAGTACGCTCTGAAGTAAAGTCTTGCCAGTTCAATTCAGGTTTAGTTTTCAAAATTTTTTCTCATAGATTCTGGACATCCTATGGTAGCATTTATTTTACAGATGGCCAGCTTTAGCTTCTGACTTGCACGTAGGAAACCAATCCCATATCTCAGTTTATTATAATGCAGTTAAGCAAGCACAGCACAAGTCATTTTGAAGAACTGCAGAGACAAATGCTCAGAGTCAAAAGGTTAATAAGAGTTGTCTTTATAGGAAAGTTCTTGTAATAGATTTTTTTTCCCCTCAACGTCTCTGAAATACAGTATTTTCTTGACTAAGTTGTCTGTTTTCATGAAGGAGACTACTGGTAATAACAGTAATGGCAAAGAACACATGACATTTACATTGCTTTTAGAGTTAAAAAAGAAAAAAAAAGTGCAGATGGTGTATAAAATTTTAAATGTATCTATCTCAGATATGCTCATCTGCTTCGATGCAAAGTCAGAAATATCAAATGATTTTCTTTGCTCATTGGGTAGATATCTTCACATACTGAATATTGCAAAACTGTTATAGCAGAATTAAATATGTCACTTGCATGAGCAACAACACTTACTGCTCAAGCCAGATAAGTGCTGGGAAGTCCCAACCATGACACAGAAAATCTATGGATAAACACTGAATGAAGAGGGCTCACCAAAATTTGCTTTAGATTTATCAGAAACTCATAATACTCAACCTCAAATAAACACGCATTCAGCTTCTCAGCTTTCAAAATGCATGAGATCTTAAATAAATTTTCCTAAAATACTATTTTCAAGCTACTACTAGATGATCAGTGAACTTAAAGAGACTGAATTGTACCGGAAAAGAAATATCACATGCTTGAGCATTTTTTTCTTCAATTTGGTTGGGGAGGAAAGGGAAGATGATGATGATTGTTTTCAATAGCATGTATTAATTATTTAAAATTCCATTGTGAAATGGTCTTTGTGAACAGAGTACTATCTACACATTTTTACCCTCAATTTCTTGTTACAGGTAAAAATGAAACAAATTATATGTAAAGCCAAGAATTTATTTTGCATGCAATTGAAATCCTAGCAGTTTAACCAAATAGTATTTATTACCCCAGACTAAATTATTACAGTGAGGATAAAAAAAAAAAAAAACAACAACAACAAAAAAAAAAAACTACAACTACTACTTATAGAGAAAAAGCTTTTATAACAACAAAGAGTTGCGACACTCATGCTTCATGGTCTCTGCGTGTTTTCTTACCATTCCAGTGCCCATGGTGTCCTAGTATTGAAGGTTTTGCACGGGAGAATGGATCACGCAGCTTGAATTCTTAGATAGGAGGAACATAATATTGTTGATGTCTCTTTCCTTAGCTTAGGAACATCTTGAAGTAATACTTATGTGTTTGTTAACATGCTTTATACCTTGCTTGCTCTTTATTGATTAGCTCATGATAGAACTGAATTTCCTATATACAGTAGAATTTATGCAAGTTGGATGCTTATTCTTTGTTCTCTTTGTACCTCTAAGTGTAGTTTTGCCTGGCTCTGAGTCTGCATTTCTTTGGCTGACCATTGGTGAGTTGTCTATAGTGCTGGGGCCTCCAGTGTCAGTCGGTGCCACATCTATTACTGCCTCATGCATGCACAACTCTAGATCATATCCTGTGTCCCCATTTTTAAGGCCTCTCCTACTAAACCTTATCTTCTACAGAAAATAAATGTATTAAACTATGAATATGTAATACAAAGATAAGAAAAATAAAGCAAATTAGGCCAAACCACCTAGTCATTAGAAAAATTGCTATTATAGCTAAGTCAGGAATTGGCAAGCAGGTCAAGAGAAGCTGAGACAAAGTAAGCTTGACAAGCTGCCATCCTGGGGCCCTGCAAACTCAGCAGAAAGTCTATGGCCTGTTACTAGCAATGGCAATTCAGTATTTACTGGGCTGCAGGGCTACTCTATACCAGATATGGAATGATTTATGTTGTCTTCCTCAGTGATGTGTTTCAAGTTAAGAACATCTTTGAAGCATTTTGGAACTACTTCATCTGTTTTTTCTTATGTCATATCTATGGTGCCATATTTTCTCTCCTAGTAGGATTTGTGGTCCTAGTTGCTTACTTTTTAATGAGAAGGCTGACAGCAGGATTCAGTCATTCCTGCTGAGGATGGACAATAAACTCTTACATTTAATATCATTGAGGAAATGGGGGTTGTTCAGCCTGGAGAAGAGAAGTCTCCAGCGAGACGACATAGCAGCTTTCTTATACCTAAAGGGGGCCTGCAGGAAAGCTGGAGAGGCACTCTTTGTCAGGGAGTGTAGTGATAGGATGAGCAGTAATGGCTTTAGGCTAAAAAAGGGGAGATTTAGATTATATATCAGGAAGAAATTCTTCATTCATTGTGTGGTGAGGCACTGGCACAGACTGCCCAGAGAAGCTGTGGATGCCTCATCCCTGGAGGTGTTCAAGGCCAGGCTGGATGGGACTTTGGGCAACCTGGTCTGGTGGGAGGTGTCCCTACCCATGGCAGTGGGGTTGGAACTGGGGGGGCTTTAAGGTTCCTTCTAACCCAAACCATTCTACGATTCTATGGCACTTCATCTGTTTTGACTATTATCCATGCTGGGATCTGGTGATACTTTGGGGAATATGATGAAAAGCAGGCTCCTTTGTAGAGGGCTACATTGAAGGCTTGCTTTTGTTATCAAAGGCAGCCGTTTGCTTGAATTTCTCTTACTGTGTTAAATCAATACACACTTCAAGGAAAAATGCAGTTAGGCACAGAATGCAGAAGAAATGAAGAAATATGGCACATAGTTGGACATCCAGTCACACAGTTTCCGCAATGTAGTAATCACTTTGGTTTGTGCCCTCTGAGTTCTCCCCTAGATCTGTGATCTGCAAAAGTTGACTGACTTTTTGTTTGTGATTTTCTCTGTTACTCTTTACCTATACTATTATATATGTGTAAATGTAGTTATAGAGAATAAAAAATTTAGTATCTTTTTGCAAACTACACCTGACAGCTAGTTCCGTAGGATGACAAATTCACTTTCTCAGTCTAATGGTAATGCATGTTTTGTTCACCTTTGGCAAACATGTAACATTGATGTGTTCCTGTTGGACCCAGCTTAATACTGACCATAGCTTTTGAGTCACCACACTTGTTCTAGTATGTTCAGTTTCACTTCCCAGAGCCTCAGTCTGGGGAGAGCAAGTGGATATGTGACTGAGAACCTGGCAGAAACGGGTTCTCAATAAAACACTGGTTTTACATAGAAAGTAGTGGAGAAGTCTATGGATGGACACTTGGGTGCACAACTGTGTTGTGGACTTGTATGCCAAGTATGTTTCTACTCTGAAAAATAACTTGTAAAAGAAATTTCGAAATGGCACCTAGCTTCTGATTACTAAAATAAATAAATAAATAAACTATCAAACAAAAAATAATCACCAAACCCTGCAACCAAAAAAAAAAAAAAAAAAAGTGATGGGGAAAAGCTGCTGTCCCTGTGATGCTCAGACAGACTCTTCACATCAGTGCTTTGTTGTGACTGTATGGTTTTAGCAGTCTATGGAGAAAGTGGTTTTCACCTGCCTTCAATGCAATTAACTAGCCTTTTTTGCAGATCTAGTAAGCAACGCTAGTGTACGTTCAGTACCTTTCTCTGAGCAGTGCATGTTTCCTGGAGCTAACAGCTAAAATTAGTAATGCCTATTTCATCATTTGATGTTAACAGGAAAAATATGGATTACATTCAGTGAAGGATCTATTGTATAAGACAAAGCCTTTCTTATAGGCTCAAGAGAACAGACCCATACAAGAACAGTGCTGTATTTTAAATCATTAAAGATAACTTCTTGCTGGGGAATGTAAGATAATGATTGTACATAATACTCCTCTCTTGCTTGCTTCTTCCTCTTGTATTGATTAGTCCTATACTGTAAGATACTGTGTGAGAGACCAGGGTGCTTATCCTCTATTCCTCTGGGCACTTTGAAGAAATGACCACATTTTTCAAATGACAAACAAGAATCACCTTAGACAGTCAATCAAGAGACATCAGAAGCAACTGGGAAAGTAGCAGTCCCAGGTGAACTGTTACTTGAAGATTATCCAGCTTCCTTTTAAGTCATCTCTGGTTTGTCTTTGTACAAAGTTCTGTTGAGTTCAGTCTGGATTTGAGAACTAAACACTGGGGTTTTTGTTTGTTTTCTGGGCTCCCTTCTCTTCTTTTCTCCTGAAAGAATAGATAAAAAAGCATCATTGTTAAAGGAATTGGGTACTTGTTCCACGGCAGCTAAGGGGTTTGTCTTGCCTCATTAAAGATCCTTTGTTTGAAACAGCTTTATAGGTAATCATAAAAAGAAAACAACAAAAATCTCTGAATTGGTCTGTTTTTGAAATAAAATCACAGAATCACAGAATTTCTAGGTTGGAAGAGACCTCAAGATCATCGAGTCCAACCTCTGACCTAACGCTAACAATCCCCACTAAACCATATCCCTAAGCTCTACGTCTAAACGTCTTTTAAAGACTTCCAGGGATGGTGACTCCACCACTTCCCTGGGCAGCCTGTTCCAATGTCTAACAACCCTTTCGGTAAAGAAGTTCTTCCTAACATCTAACCTAAAACTCCCCTGGCACAACTTTAGCCCATTCCCCCTCGTCCTGTCACCAGGCACGTGGGAGCACAGGCCAACCCCCACCTCGCTACAGCCTCCTTTAAGGTATCTGTAGAGAGCAATAAGGTCGCCCCTGAGCCTCCTTTTCTCCAGGCTGAACAAGCCCAGCTCCCTCAGCCGCTCCTCGTAGGATTTGTTCTCCAGGCCCCTCACCAGCTTCGTCGCCCTTCTCTGGACCCGATATTCTGTTCAATTGCAAAAGCACTAAAACAATCACCATTATGTTTAAAGTATGAGAGTTTATGAGTTTGTCTCGAACCAGGTTTTTTCAGGTAAGCATTAGGATTCTGGAATCAGCTGCTGTATCCAAATGCAACACAAAAGGTAATAACACTTGAAAAAAAATATATAGTTTTGCTAAACACTGAGTTTACTATGAATAAAACAGACAGCGATCACTTTGAAGGATGTAGACCTTCCTGCTCCTATACATGGAATATACATGGAATATAGATACCTTTTTTTTTTCTTTTTTTTTGCGTTGAAGTTGTAATACATTTTGGAACTGTAGATGGTTAGGAATGGGATATATCAACAGTTTACAGGCAAGTTGTTTGCTGAATGTGCTTAAAAGTTAAGTACCTTCTCCCACAAAAATGATGATCAAAGAAGTACGAAGCTAAGTAAAACTTTCAGGTTCCTGAGCCTAACCCCAATGTTTAGTTTCCAAGAAGAAATCCTGCATCAAGAATTGTTGCATTAGATCAAAGGGCAGGGGCTAAATAAACATCTGCTGTTAGCAAGAATTTGCATCACAAAACTGCATGGTATAGTACTTCTTTGGATGACAAAGTGCTTTTGTCAGAAGCAAGCTTCAATAGTGTGAACAAGGACATCTGCTTGTTTCTGCCATATTTTAGGAACAGAAAATTACTGTTTGGTCAAGTTATCACTTCACGACATATAATATTCTTTTCATTCTGATTTCCAATTCTGTCTTGCTTTGAGGGAAAAAGAAATCATAAGGCCTTCCATAAATATTTTTTATGTATAATTGCCATCTTAACAATTGAAATTTTCCTTATCAAGTAGATCTGCAGTAGTGGTAGAGTTCCAAAAATTACTTAGCTTGTTCATTTTTAGGTCATCTAATTCCATCTTTCTGTCACATCATGCTCTTCACCAAATTATTCTACTGTTTTCCAAGAAGGGACTTGATAGAGCTGTTAGTGATCAGAGATGAAGAGGCAGTGCCTCACAAGTTGTAATTTTTATCCTTCGATCTGTAGTGATAAAAGTGTAGGAATAGAAATGTTGTTTTTGCAGAGTTTCATTGTTTAGAAGGAAGGAATGTGGTACTGAGATATGCTTACAGTAATAAGAAAGCTTAAGCAGGTGACCTTGTAAAATGCAGACAACCAGACTCCTTAGGACAATTAGGTGAAAATCACGGTGTTAAGTCAAGTCAGATAAGTGAAGAAACATTACCACTTCAAACGGTAAAAATGGCAAAAGGAAACAGAAATTTAACAGGCCGGCAACTGAAAGCCATGCATTGTTTGTGAAGCATCAGATAGATTGTGAACCTGGATTACACGCTCAGTGGGGAAACAGGGGAGGGTCCTGTCATCAAAAATTATATAAACTGTGTTTTGGAACTAGTAGATGCGCTCTCTCCTGCTTGTGGAGCGCCCACCATTGCAATCGCGAATAAATTACTACTTCACTGAGATCCTCGCCTGAGCCTAAGTTATTGGCTACGGAGTGTTTCTCACAAAAGGATAGGAAATATTTTCATGTTTTATCTGTCTTTAGATCTTCGTAACTGTATCCAAAACTGTTTTCTGAAATTCTCACAAAGCTGATATTTATACATCATAAGTTGCCTAAAATGTGGTGAACTTGTTTGCAGCCGTGTGGTTCACTCACTACGTAAGCTGCTCAGCATGGCAGCCCACGTACCCTTCTGCCCCATCCCCTGCAGCTGGCCTGGGCTGCCACCACAAGTGGGACACCGGGACTGTGTATAAGATAATTATCAGAATGTATAATGGATTCTTTTCAAGAGCCATATTCAGTTGCTCAAGGTCGTTTGTTTATCTCGTAGGGCACATGTGAGACAACAGATTTTGCACAGGATTTCTAAAACGATTGCTTTTATTACAGTTCTGCGATGAAGTGAGAATTAAGTGGCATGCCATCCTGCTGCTGCTCCCTCATTACTGGCAGGAGTTCTGCATGGTAGGGACACTGTTCTCACAATCATTTTCTTTCCCTGCTCTATCCCCTCTATTAAATGTCACTTCAGAAGATCAATTTCTTTTTCTAAATCATGGAGTCTCCTTTCTGTATTGCTGTTAACTGCATCTTAGGCTGGTCCTGATTCTTGCTTCACAGGCTCTCCCTTTTTGTCTGTCCTCAGCTTCACAGATGATGTGCTTTATATCTCTATAGTGGCATCTGTTTATCTGTTGCTTCATTGGATTTTCCATTTAAGTCTCTACATTTTCGAGAAGCTAGTTTTCTTTGGGGTTTCACCATTTCACTCGGGGCAATATCTGTTTTATTAAGGATTTCTCACCACAGTTTATATAATAATCAAATGCTTGAACAAATCTCAAATCTTGCAAAAGCTACTTGCTACCTACCAGAAGTATGATCACACAAGGATGTTCAGTAGGCGTGTAGATTTTTTGAAATCTGTTTTTAAGAGTAAGACTGAAATCACTTTAACTACAGAAAAGTAAATCACCACATCTCTTGTGATGTTCTTAGCAAGCTTGGCAATAATCTTCTCTTTTTCTCTTCATCTCATCTAGTATTTCTAACCTCTTTGTTTCTTCTCTAGAGATTTACGAACAAGTTCCTTAACATGAAATATCAAGTTTTCTTTTCATATTTCCCTCTTTTTCTAGAACAAATTGTGTCTCCCTAAATAGCTGATAAAATGGCTAGAAATTACCACTAAATTAAGTTATGAGTTAAGTTCTTCATGATTCAGCACTTCTTGTGTGGTGTGCCAAATGGACATTTCTTCCCTTCTTAGCAAGATTTTTTTTTTTTTTTTTTTTTTTTTTTAGTATTTCTTCTAGAAATGTTGCTTCTTAGCAAGTTAACTGATTGGATTACTTAAGTCTTCATCTAATTCTCCTTTTCTGCTGTTTTTCCATTCCAGCATCATTTATGCTTGTTTATCTTCTTTATATGTTGTTTATCTTGGTAATTGCCTGAAAACATAACCCATATTATATTTAGCAACAGTCCAATATTTGCAGTTCTTAATCCTGCTCCACTTATACTAGTCTGTTACTTGTCCCAAAATGAATATGATACAAGGATTTATTAAAGCTAAGAGTTCAGAACATACAGAATATATGAATTTACTTACTGTTCATAAATTGAACACAGATTTCATTAGCTACCATGCACGAGCTATCATAGGGATGCTGAAATTTTACTTTGAAATTTAATTTAATACACTTGTGTTACTGCATGACTGGCTGTTTGTTTCTTATAAAGTACCTCATCTCAACTATTGACTTTTCATCCGTGGGAGATCTCCTCCTAGCTCCAAAACTGCCCCTTCACAGGGCAGAAAGAACGCAGGCGACATTTCTGTTCATAGTGAAAAGCTTCAAGCTATGAGGCTTTTCCTTTTGTTCTTCAGACAGCTTTTTTATCCCAAATTCTATTGTAGCTTCTGTTGCTTTGATTGAAATCCCTTGTCAAATGCTTTTGAAAAGCTAAATATAACTACATCCTATGAATTTGCCTTTATCTAGGTAGTAATACCTTCAAAGGACACTTATAGATAAAATAAATTTTCTTTCCACTGTGCAAATGAGTATGCAATAATACTTCAGTGGTGCATGGATCCTATGGAATTTAGAAAAATGCACACATTATTGTGGTAGCTTTATGCTACCTCTTTATGCTATTTATAATGCGTCTTTTCAACTGAAGCATCATTGCTATTGCTAGTCTTCTTTTTTTAAAAAAAAAAAATTATTTCAAACTACAGAATCTTTTCAGGATTTTCAGATGAAGAGGAGTCAAGGACTTTTTGGATAATTTTTTGTGCTTAAGTCACCTAGCAAAGAATAATAAATGAATTCCTAAAATTTAGGGATAACAATTCAGAAATAGGATTCATAATGTGTACTTTCCAAAATGCAGAGCAAACTTTTTATTCTTAAGAGAGAGAGAGAGAGGGAGAATAGTAATTATTACACATTTTTTAAGTGAAACTAACTTTTTGCAGGACAGGAAATATAAGTGCTTTCATATTTCAGAAAATTTGCATTTGTTTTCATGCATAAACATACTTCAACTATTTATACAGCTTATGAAAATTTAATGTAAAAATTCAGCTGAAAGTAGCTGAAAGCTGTTGCAGAATTATTACATATGGCTTGCCCTATTCCTGTTCTCCCCTCAGCATTTTCTTACAATACTTCTGGGAACATAATACACGGCAAGGTGGATCCTTGTGCTGAAGGAGGTCACCAGCATAGCTGTAACGATTCAGCCTCATATTTATGAAATTGTTACATCTGTTTATTCAATCAAGAAGGTCCCAACACAATTCTATGCTGAATGAGTGCTTTAATAACAAAGCCCGTATTCCTTATGCAAAGAATATTATGCAAATTATTAGCGTGCATAAAAAGTTTTATGTGAATTGAAAAGGTATATAGAGTAGCTTTTAAAGAAATACAAGGTGAGCTGTAATCTGGATCTTGAAATAGCCTTTTTCATTATAATTTATTATGCAAACTGCTCATATTAAAAATCTGGATTACTATTCCCATTTTTTTGAAAGTAAAAAAAAAATGTGGAAGAAACATAAATTAGCATTCTGCTTATCATGCAGTCTTCTGGAGAGTCTGGTTAAAGCCAAAGCTCAAGACCTTTGAAAAGTAAAAAAATGAAGTGTCATTTCAAATTCTCATTTCCTGATTTTATTAAAACCAGAAAATGCAGGGTTCAGAAAATGCAAGTGTTCAGTAATGCCCATTAATGCTCTCTTGAATTGTCAACAAATTGTAAAAATTATGCGTATGTAGCCTATAGGGTTGATCTGCACAGAGGTGGGGGGCCTAGTATGAGGTGATGTGAACATGCCCAGGATTCATAATCTTAGAAAGAGTAGGTGTCTGTAGCTGAGGTGACCTTTTTTCTCCACAGGCTTGTAAGGGTAGTCAGAAGTCATTCTGAAAGGGGCTTTGCAGCTTATTTCTTTAGTTGTTTCTTTGTGCCACTACACCAGGGGGCATACTAAATCTGAGCATTAACTCAAAATGTCAGCTGCTAATCTTTTGAATGGTAATTTAGGGAGCCTTTACCATTTCATGACAGACATATATAATTACGTGCCTAAATTTCATGCATCTTTTTCACAAAAGCCTTGTTTGTTAGGACCACAGATGGCTCTTCATTCTGCAGGCAGGAGAGCCCCATGAACAAATGTGAGTATTTCATTGTTTGGTTTTGTGCTTTCTGACAAACCACCTACAAAACAGAGCTAGGATAAGAACAAAAATAGTCCATGCACAGTCAATTTTTGTTTTTATGTCATGCAAAATAGAAGTTTGCCCCAGAAAAAAAAAGCTATGTTTCACCATATAGAGACAGTCTGCCTGCCTGGAAAATAATTTACAAGTACTGGGGAACTATAAAAGGTCAAACTTTACACTTATTAATGAATTACACTGTAAAATCAAACACAGACGATTGTTAAACGGGACTAACTAAAGTTCAGCTGGAAGCTTCCTTTTCCTAAGGAAAACATGAATGGACACAAATGAGTGTACCAGAACTGCTTTGGATCCATAAGGGGTCAGTTCTACCATTTCTGTGCCTAGACATCTGTAGGGAAGAAAAAAGGCCACATGCAGGAAGCAAGCTTTAAAAATAGGTTTTCCAAGACAGATATCTCCATCCCAGAAGAAAACTAGATCACTTCATTGAGAAACAAGCTCTCTTGCCTTTTCAGACCCTGTGGTGCATCCCTGTGCTTCTGAGGTACAATATAACAATCTGTCATTTCCCTCCTTTAGTTAGCTCTGTGTTTGTGAAGTGTTTATTTCATACCCAAGCAATTTAAAATGTGCTATCAGAAAAAGTAAAAACAGTGCAAAAACTATCAAAGGAGATTCACTGGACCTAATCTGAAGTAAAATACCACAAGATGTTCACACAGCAGGCTCAGCTGTCTCCTGCACTGTCATTTGTGACTGCTGAGTTGTTTTCACCTGTGGGTTCTTGAGTAACTAACTGGCTGCTGTGCAGGCATGGCAGTGACCAGTTTCTTCACTACAGCTCTGCATGCTAAATATCAAGAGCTCACAGCAAGACTGCCTCAGGAAGAGGTTTGTTATATAGTGGAGGCTGATGTGAGGGGACAGCTAGTACTAGATCTTGCTTTAGAAACTTAGTTACTGGAATAAGTTTTTTGAGGTAGATATTGCTATTGATACTTTTTAAAAGGGTCCTTGCCCTACAAAACCCATCCTTAAAATGCTGTTGGAGTGTATATAGTAAATGATTTTGTATTTTCCTTTCTGATTGACAAATAACAACACAGGAAACTTTATTTCAGATTCTAAGATAGTTTTAAAATAAGTAAAAATTAAAGATGTTTCCCCAGGAGATCAGTATTTGTGTGTGTGCTGAAACACAAGCTTTCCCTTTGTCATTTGACAGCCAGAGGCACACAGGAAAGGGACATGTTAAAACGTTCTGTTACATACTACACAGGGAAGGCTCAACAGTGAGAATAAGAGTAGCCTAAGGTGCAAGACAGATACAGAAACTTGCGTATACTCTAAGTGATATTTGATTGTACAGGAAGGATTAATGCAATTAATGTTAAGCTGGTTTGGTTAGATTTTAATGAATAAACAACAGCTTTGCTCAGCATTACAATGGCTACTAGCTTCCCTGGAACAATCTCTGAGTCTGCCAGCAATAAGCATGTGCTCTTTCCACTGTTGTTACATGTCTATTTACATGTAGCTCTCTATTTTCTTGATTCCCATTTACTGGATATTAAAACACAAATGTATGTTTAACTCTTACTGTTTACTTTATGATGGTGGTTGTTTGGGGAACCTCTGATGTTCTTCTCTCCAGCATGTGGAGCTTGGTGTGCCTGTTAAAAAGTCATGCTCCTAAGACCTTTACCCTGACCCTTGTTTCATTTTTTATTTTTTTAGTATAGTAGATACGCTGAATACATTTTACTCTATCTCGTATGTCAGTGAAGTTTCCTTGTGATTATGGGCACTAACTACAGGTTTCAGCATCTTCACTTTGAAACTAATGTAGCAGTTCCAGGCAAGACGGTGGTCTGGTTTACTGCCTTTGATGCGGGTTGTATGAAATACTAAGTACAGGAGCATGTGTTTAGTATATACGTTATAGTTAGCAAGCTATTTGGAAAGGACATTCATATGCTGATCCACAAGCATTTCAAGTCATCTTGTAGCTCATGAATGATAATTAAGCTTATCTTCTACGTTGGTAATTTTATTACAGTGATCAGATCAACTCAGGATTAATGCTTCTTGGATTTGTCAGTAGCATCTTACACAGTGATATTGCAGGTCATTCCTTTGACAAGAGGACTAATTACACTGCTCTTCTGGCAGTTTGTTTATGTCTATGGTTTTTTCATTAGAATAGATCCCAAGCCATTTTCAGAGAGCTCACGGGACTTTGCTACAGGTTTTTATTCTATTTAAAAAAAAAAAAAAAAAAAAAAACTTTTCTCGAATTAGATTGTTCTCACATTCCCTCAAGTGTCAAAAACCTGGAAACTCTTTTATTTCAGATGGCTGAAAATTCCACCCCCATATATATCTTTAAAGATTAAAGAAAAAAAATAATACATTGAACTAGATAAATGGCTTTGCTTTGGATAGAGACCAGGCCTCTAGCACTTCAGATTTCATTTCCAAAAGAAAAGGATCAGAATGTTAATGTGTATACAATTGGGAAAATAACATTGTCACATTATAGCTGGTATAATTCAACCTGGCCAATGTTTCTATGTCTTGCTGGAGGAAACAGAATGTCAGAAAGCAGTAAATAAAGCTGCATGTTAATATGAATCTAAATTATAAGACACGTCATGAGTAATACTTGCAGTTAAACTGGCTGGGACAAAAACTTACTGGTGCTGTCAGTCTTCACGCTTCAGGATGTGCATTGATCACTCAAAAAGGTCAGGAAAAAAATTCATCCTCTCTTCCTTCTCTTCCTTCTTTCACTACAAGTTTGATGAATCTGTTGTTTGCACGCTGGTTTATTTGCTCTTCCCTCTTGTTGAATCCTGATGGAGATTAAAAGAAATATCAGTTTAACCCGATAAAATAATTATCGGTCATATTTGTAGCAAGCAATAGTGAGGAATTATATGGCTTCATATGAACTGATTAGTATTTTGTTTTCTGATTTCCAGAAAAAGAGGTGTGTCAAATCTCAGTCTTTGGAAGATTAACCTGTCATTGAGCTAAGTACTATCATCAAAATAAAGGGCTGTCAGACAATAAGCTGAAAACTGAAAACCTGTTTTTTTCCATGAAGACAATCAGAGAAAGGTAAAAGCAGCCCATTACACCCATGGTTTTCTACAAAAGCTGCAAGCAGGATGTTGCTCATGAAAATGGTGCCTTAAAAACAGAAGCTACTTTCTTGAGAATTCCACCTGAAAATCAGAATTAAAAAACAGGATATTTGAACATGTATGTTCCCTGAAATTGTGATCTAACAGTGTATCTTCAGTACTTGTAACTTATCCTGTGAAAGCAGTGATTTGTAGGACAATTTAATGGTATCTTTGTAGGCAGATGAATCTTTGTGTTGCTGAACAGACAGCTGTCTCCATGGTCCTACACAGCCATGTGCAGTACACAGTCCAGAAAGGTTCACACAGCATCTCTTCCAAGATCCTCATGCATACCATTCACTGTATGACATACGGTCATACCCAAATCATCCCGTAACAAACTCGAGAACTTTTGAAAAAAAACTTAGTCTGCATTGCAGCACAGAAGGAGACATCCCAGGGAATGATTGCAGACTACAAAGGGATTCAACTTACATGTTGTTGGGCTAGAAATGTCTCCAATCTATCTGTTTCCTACTTTTCAGATACCCCTTTACAGCCTAGAGAAAAATACCTGCTCTGTGAAGCATGTGTGTTGTTACAACTGAAGTGAAAGATAGTGATCTAGAAATTACCTGTGCAAGGAATTTCTTTAAAGCACCAAAACTGTTATATGGGAACAAATTATAACAAAATCAAATGTGATCCTAAACCTTCTGTTGTTTAAATGCCACATTTAAAGCTGGTGGCTTGTAATATTGTACTACCATTGAGGATTGAGAGCCATAGTGTAAAAATATGAATTTACGAAGTTTATTATGATAAAAGACCTTGCAATAGTAGGCAAAGTGGTATGGATGGATGGTCTTTAGCATGGATGGTCTTTAAATGCCTTAAAGCCAGTAATACTCTTAACAGGGTGACTGAGCACTCTAAATCTCCAGCTTAAGGTATCATTTGCCTTAATTACTTGTGGATCAGCTGTCTCAAACTGCTGGCGTTTTCTTGAAAACATCATTTGGTGATGCAGTGAAAGTCAACCTATAACCTAATACATGATTTCAATTAATACTTCCTTACAATTCACTTACAGTAATACTGAACTCTCTAAATAGCAGGTTTATCTTCCCTTCTCTCTCTCCCTCCCTCTTTGGAACAAAATAAAATATAATAATAATAATAGAAACCCCCTTATATAGTATTATAGGAGGCTTAGCTTTCAGAAATGGAAGTTTGATAGCCAGAGGTTAATTTGCAAAATTATAAAGAAATATAGGAAAAGCAATTTCCTGAAAATATCATTAATTGAACACCCCAGAATCAACAGAGTAAAGTATAAGCAGAAGATAAATCAGAAAAAGCTTAGAAGATTAGCAATTTATTTAATACGAATTTGTTGCAGTGCTTCACTGCAGTGCAGAAAGGGCCTTTTAAAATACAAAGTGTATAACAACAACAAAATCTTAATGCTCTTTGTAACAAAGAAGAGAAATCTCTACCAATTTATGACACCTTTGGTGGAGAAAGAGAAGGACTTCTAAGTTAAGGTGCAGTTTTTATAATTGGAGCGTGGATGGATTACAGGCTTGCATTAAGAATTAGCAGTCAATTTAAAAGCAGAATATTTCTGAACTTACTGAAAGTAAAATAATTTCCTTCCATTAAGCTAATTGTCAGTAAAGTTTTGAGTTCTTATAGCTCACAAATGTTTCTCATAAAGGATAGGAGGCCTAACAGTGAGCAATCTCCTGAAGTATGTGTCATTTATTATCAGACCTCAGAACTCATCCATTTTGGGCTCATATCACAGGAAGCTGTTTCATTAGTAGTCTTTATGATTAAGATGACCCATAGCTGTGTTGCATTTGCTCACTTTGTGTTCCATGTCTCTCCTGCAAATGAATACCTGGCTGTATGGAAATAATGTCATTTTTAGGAGGCAGAATGTGTGATAGAATTGGAATATAAATTAGTATTATTTGGCCTGAGTTTGTGGATCTTGCCAAGTCATGTTACAAATAAAATTGCCTGACCACTGTCTGTTCCTTGTAACAGAGGGTCTGTATTTCTGTTGTTCAGCAAAAGGTGGGTCCATGCCCAGTGCTACATGTTGTTAAGCCAGTTACATTTTGAGGTCACGTTCTTGTGTTACAGTGAAATATTTACTTTACTGACTAAGGATTCACTGTGATACAAGTTTTCCCTCCTCTGTAATCTTTGATCCTAATCAGTCTTTAAGTATTGCTTAGATACTGTCCTGGTTGTCCTATAAATGATGAATGGCTATACACTCCCCCCAAAGGATAATGATTTTTTTTTTCCCTTGGGTAACTGTGATATTCTTTTTAAAACATTAACTTTTCAAAATTACTGCAAAATTCTTTCCAGATATATCACTCACTATGATGCTTATCTCTTCTAGTTCTCTCTGTTTCTTTTAGCCTTTACACCACTGTCTCAATTTAAGGCATATGTTTAAAACATGCATATTTCTTAGACTTATAACTTGCCCAAACAAGGACTAGCTGATCACAGCTGACAATCTAGTCTCTGATTGCTAATGAAAAATTAGGTCAGCTGATCACTCCTAACTCATGTACCTTTAATTGCTTTTTAATTAAGTTGTTCTGTGCTAGAAAATGAACCTAAGATTTAATTGTCTTGTGTTCCTTTAGCAGCTACTGTTGCCCTAAAGATGGCAATTTGCAAGCTGCTTTTGTTCATCTTAACCCTACCTTCTTTACTTAACTGTCTGCCTGTGCATAGTCTTTCTCTCATTTTTATGTTTCAAGACATGCAAACTGTGGCATTTTGACAGAATAAAAGAAGGTAGTAATTTTCATCACTACTGTACTCAATCTCTATTTTTATTTTTTTATTTTTTGTGAAAACTAGGCTGGTTCATCTCAAGTCGCTGGATATCTCGCAATTTTACATAAACTGAAGATCACCCATTTAATCTGTCAGATGGAATAATGTAGGATAGATTTGATGGATGGTTCATAGAACACACATTATTCCTGTTTCAGAGATAGTTGAAATGTCTGATAACTATGCTTTATACTATGCTCATTTTATGTGTTCAGATAGTTTATTATTTTTCACACTTCCTATCATGCCTGAATGGTGACAATAATAGCTCCAGTACTGCTCTCTATTTGTAGGAACGTGATGCTAAGAACTGGTGTAAGTTAAATCTGTCTCGATCATTTTTTTCCTTGGAAAGCATGATGTGGCTTCCTTTTCACATCTCTTCAATCATCTGTTGGGCCTTGTTGTCATTAGCTATGTCAACACACTTCAGGGAAATGCAATAGCTAAGGCTCATGTAAACAGACTTGAGAACTTACCGTGGCCATGAGTCAAACCAGAGCCCTTGATGCTGTTCCTCCTGCTGTCCTAATCTGTCCCAAATGCCCAGGACGCTAACATCAATCTGGACTTCAGGATCTCTCTGTTTTCTTTCCTTATGTGCTTTTGTTGTTGTTGTTGTTTTTTGTTTGGTTTGGTTTGGGGTTTTTTGGTGCCTCCATTAGCCTAGAAGCTTGTCTGTCTCTTTTTGTGTGCTAATCATTTTTAACTTTCCATGACTTCTATACTGAGCATCTAGACTCAGGATTAAGTTTACATAGCTAGTCTGATTTGATCATAAGCAGTAGACATCTTGCTTTTATTACCAATTTACAGTACTCTACGTGGACTCTTCATAAAACATCTTTCCAGGCTATCTGTACTGATAAGTGACAGTGCATGTGAGTGGAAGGTAATCAACCCAAATCAGTCATTGTGGTGGGTTGACCCCAGCCAGCAACATCCCTACCTTCACCCTCCATCAAATAGGGAAGAGATTCAGAAGGGCAAATGTGAGAAATACTTGTGGGTCAAGATAAAGGTAGTTTCATAATCTGTTTCATAATAATGATGAGCTGGTGTCTGGAACTATGTTGGATTGAAGTGGGAAACAACTAGCAAGGAAGTATTTATAGCTCAGCTCTGCCCTCTTGAACCCATTAACATAAGTGGAGTTATTTCTGATAAAAATAAAAGCAAAGACAAAACAAGATCCAGAATGCATTTGATGAACCAACAGCATCTAACTCTTCTTAGCTATATCTATGTTGTTATGAAAAGCTAAGTAGTTTAACGCCTAAAAAAATTAATTGTAAGTGACATTTTAGAGACTTTAGATTCATGTGCTTTTTAGATTCAGCAGTAAGACTAAATACTTCGGCATGAGGAGAGTTAAAGGTAGGCTTTACTGATCACAGTGAGAAAATTTGCTATTCTGAGCTTTAATCTGTATTCATGAGATTTCATTGCTTTTGAGTGAGCTTTTTGACAAAACTATTTACATAGCAGGACCAAAACCTGATAGTTTTTCGTGTGGAACAGCAACTAACCAGTCTGAATGCCACCTGCCTGTTACAGCTTTTTTACCTGAAAGAGAAGTTATGCCAAAGAGTCTTTTGTTCTGCTTGCACTCTATAGAGAACAAAATGATGTTGCTGTATAAGCTCTTTTAAGCAAATAATTACTAATATATTTTTTCAAATAATAAGCATATGTACTTCTACTAAAGGAAATCATGTTTAAAAGTTCTTTAGGGATACCACTTACAAATAATTCAGCTGATGTTCTTGGCCAAGTCTGTAGACTTATTTGAGAGCAGCAAAAATATTGTGATGCAGACACGTGTATTAGTTTGATGGGGATGATGCTGTGGATGAAACAGGAAGCAGCTTGCTGCTTCTAAGCTGGATAGATGAGAAGAGTAACCGTGCTCTTTGGCATAGCAGCAGCTAATGATACAAAACATAATGCATTGCACAGTGTTGACTGCTGTATAAGAGTGAAATTGAAATTGGGGCTAATGATCCCCTCAGGTTTCGGTGATGAGATCTTCCCTGGAGAATTATGTCTTGTATTTATGCTTTATTTTTGGTGGCTGCATAACCACTAAATCTATTTAATTGACCTTATATAATAACCTGATTACAAAAAACATTCCAGTTCTAAAAACGTTTCAGACCAGAGGCTTATTTCTATTGCCAAGTACAATGGTAAATTGTGAGTATCTTCATTATAACATTTAATATATGAAAATAGAGTATTATATTATCTGAGGATTGCATGACCAGGAGTATCTTTCTGAGACATAAATTCCCACCTCCTCATCCCAGAGTCAGCTATGTCATACATGTGTAACTGTTCATAACTTGATCAAGATCCATGTTTTAGTGCAGCAGACAATCAGCAGCCTCTCCTTTTAATGAAAGCAATAGACACTCTTCTGCTTACTAGCAACGTTTTTCTGGATTTGAGCATGAGATGGATTGAGTCTAATTTAAGAAATTTTGCATTCCATACCTATTGAAACTATTCTTTAAAATATTTAAATCATTATTCTACTTGATTGTGAAAAACTGCTAATAATTAATATTACATGCAATCTTTTTTCTGTAAATAAATACCACTTGTTATAAATGATATCTATGTCATTCTTGTTTACATTTCTCTTCTCTTCATTTCTCTTCTGGTACTATGTTCATAAATATATGGTTTATACAATAAACCTGACATTCCTGGTGAAAAACACAATTTCAGTTTTCAAGAAAGAAGACTTTAAAACCAGTGATTAAACATCTGTTACTTAAACTGCCATGAAACAAAGTTGTTGTTTTTTGTTATTTTTCAAGGCAGTGCTGCAAACAGTTCACCCAGTATATTAAAGGCAAGGACTTATCCAAGATTTCAGATCCCTGAATCATGCTAACATAGCTTCAGTCATACATTTTTAGCATGTAGTTAGACTGATATAATTAGTACTTTACGCAGCTGTAGGAAAATACAAAGTCTGTAGCTGCTTAACTCCAGTGTGCCAAACACAACACATAGTCTTGCAAGGCGTGGAGCCACATCTGCTCTCATAAATTTGCTGAAATAAGACTCCTGAGGCTGGGGTTGTTGGATGCCTAACACTAGTTTTGTCAGGATGGTCACATGCAATGTAGCATTCAGGCAACTGTTTCGGCTTTGTTGGATGAATGAGTTTAAATATCTGTAAATAGGTGCCACATGGAGGTAAGATAAACTGAATAATAGCAATAGTAATGTGGGTACCAAACTAATGCTGTATCAGAATGAGGCAGTATCTGGACAAATACATGTCCTGCAGTAGTTTAATCATTTATCTTAATGTGGTACCGTGGACTGCGGCTGAGTGCAGTATTAATTTCTGAGCATTGCAGTTATGTGTTGAAACTGTGTAAATTGTTGATTTTGTTGCTTTCCTCATGTGCTTCTCTTAAAACTCAGTGAAAGGAAGCCCATTGAATAAACCTTTGTTTTAGCAGATTTATGAAAATAATTTAATTTTTATGGAGTCAGGGTATGAGTCAAAAATACTGGCTTGTCAGTACTAAAAGACTAGACATTTTGACATAAAATATCCAACAATTTTAGAAATCCAAAGTACATCACACTAGCTGTTTCTTAAATTATTTAGTCTGTTTTTAGTCTTCCTTGCTTCTTTGCAACAGTACCTATTCACCTGTTATTTGATTTTGAGCTTGTTAAGCTAATTAAGTTCTATGATATAATTTCACCAAGCAGTTCTTATTTGTTCTTTAGTAAAATTTACAACTCTAATTCACTTGTCTTTTTACTGTAAAATTACCTGTCTCCTGTTTGATGCAAGATTAGGTTGAATGATATCTTCTGTTCAGCCTTGTCCAATATTATTGAACTCCAAAAAACAGCTGATTTAATCAATATTTTCCTGTCTTACACTGTGTGTATCACCCTCTAACATACACAGCCAGCCTGTCATAGAGACTGTTGTCTGCCAAGCAATCTACACTTTGGTTCCCAAACAAAAAGATTTTGGGTAGCCAAGGTGCTTTCCCTCCAGTTTTTTCAATGTCTTCCAGCCCTCTTTGAGGACATGCAATGCCTCTTCCTGTAAGGCATTAGTACTGCTGTAATTTGGCAGGGCCAAGTTTGTGCACCCTGTCAGCCCTTCACTTTCACTTTACTCTTGCAGCTCGAAATGCACATGTTCTGCTCTCTGAAGAGTTTGGGACAGCCATCCCTTACTCTCTGCTTTCAGGACCAATTAGACTTCTGGATCATGCTGCAGGGCTGAGAAAAAATAGAGTTGCCTAGTCCAGAGTCCCTGGGGCCCGTGCCCTCAACCTGGTGGAGATTTCACCTGCTTCCAGGACAGACTTGCAGAAATAGACTGTGTAGTCTCCCTGATTTCAAGTTTTATTTGACGTTTACTGTGGCAGCTTTTAAGATATTAACTGTAAGAAGGCAATAGAAAGGATATTTCCAAACTCTGTTAAGTTTATTCTGTGCTCTGCTTATTTGTAGAGCTTATTTGAACATGGACTAGTCATTAGATGGGGTGCAGTGATGGCATTCATGGGATCTGGCCTGTGCATGTGGAGGACACTAGAAATACCAACCTCTCTTTTAAGGTAAGCTTTTCTGTACCTGAAGCAATCTTGTTGTGTTCATCTTGCACACTTGTGGATTTGAACCCTGAATTCATTGAGGTGTGTCTTAATTTCAGTCTCTGATTCAGAGTTTATGCAGAAATGTAGACAAAGATTGAGCACTGTACAAAATATCCAGAACAAAACGAGTATCTGATCAAATTTTTCCCTGTCTAGGACATGCCCAACAGTTTTACTCTTGAGCAGAAATTCTCAGATGCATGTAGTTAACATAGAGAGTGCACTTGTAAGACTGTGCTTGGGCAAGAGTTACAGTTTTGAGGACTTGGCTCTTCTGTGTTGTTTGTGTTGGGGAAATGCTATTCAGCTGCACAGTCAGTCATTTTAAATACAGAGGGGAACTGAGAGATTCCTTCCTTCACAAGTTCAGTTCCCATTTTACAACATTATATAACTCTAATCCTGGTTTCAGGACTTCAGCAGTATGAAAGTGGCAGGTATTTGGCTCTTTTCTTGTCACATCACTGAAGTGTAATGCTGGATTTAGCAGGGTGAAGTGAGGATTTTCATCTCTTACTACCGCTTATGTCTCTCTCTGAAGCCATTCATAGCCATACTCCCTGTGGGTATTCAGGACTTTTTTCAGGGAGTGAAAGACTGTTCCTTCTTCTGGACAATGAATTGAATAAAGAGCAAAGCTGCAAGTAGTTTTTCATTGTATGAGGGAGGAAATCTTCTATTTAGTGCTAAACTTGGTGGTCAAGAAATTGCATAAATTGAATACTTAATGTTTTTGGCAGATGCTATTTCTACTGGATTTGAGGCAGGAATGGGGATTTGAAGGCAAAACTGAAACTTTATATTTAGAATTGAAATTAGATACATTGTAGCAGTAGTGCTATGTCAACTCCCTTTGAAAGTGTCTTTTCACTTTTTACTGCTTTTTAAATTTGGCTCATGATACACTGTGTTTCACATAGGGAAACACATAGGAAAGCTGAGTCACTTGCACTTCTGGGACTGCCTTCTCTGTAGTAAAAATCCAAGTCTTATTTCCTGAAACAAACGGGGGGGGGGGGGGGGGGGGAGTTGAAATCACTCAAAAACCTCTTAATAACTGTGATAGAAGAAAAACTGTTCATGTGTGCTCTTACTATTTGATTCTGCAGAGATAGTTTGCAAAATTGTGTGAACTCGCTGCAAATGAATCGCCAGGCTTTACTTCATGAATTAACCAGTTTCTTCAAATATGTGTTACAATAACGGTATAGCAGCCTCAACCTTAACATGGTTCTAAATCTGAGCAATTGTCCAATAAAATTGCCAGAGGTACCACCAGTGGTTTCCTAAGGTGGCTTTTATGCCAATGGGGAGAAATGAATTAAACACAGACTTTAAACACAGATTTTGTTTTATTTTGTTGTGGGAAAGCATGGCTATCTTAATACCAGAAGTATAGGTATCTGAAATACCATCTGTGTCAGTCTTTATAGTCAGAATTTTTGCAGATAAAATTAAGCTTGTGAGAAGTTTGCTTCCCGTACTCTGTGAGTTAAGTTGCACAATAACTGAATGTGCAAGCACACGAGCTTGCAGTATGGTTGCCAGGTGTTCTAAACCTCTGTCTGTGATCAGGGACATGCTTCATTTATTGAATAGTATCCACAAATTGATTATCATTCATCCCAACGGTGTTCATTAATTCAGTAATTCAGGCAGTGTTATTAGGGAACACAGACTAGGCAATATGAATATTCTGCCTGAAGAAAGATCCTCTTCCATTCTCCATTGCTTCCCTCTTCATCCTCTTACTCTGTTGCTCCCCTCACCCTGCTTACCAAACTGAAAGCCACCATGCATACAGCCAGTGATATGAGTAAATATCTGTATGTTGCTCCCTGGAAGCTGTTTCTTCTACACCTCTTCCAAGGACAGAGTGAACAGACTGGGAGGGAGCTTCATCCCTGAAACATCAAGAGACTAAATCAGGTGTCAGATCTGCATGTGCTCTTTCTGACCCCAGCATGGTTTCTCTGTAGTTCTGTTTCAGATTCATATCTGAAATACAAGGAAGTATTTTTGTAAAACACAGCCTTTTCCACCAGTGATGTGAATCTAAGATAAAAAATAAAGAAATATAAAAAAAAGATTTCTGTCCTTCCGTTGGCAGTGTGCAGAAGACAAGTTGATGGCATTGGATAGCAAAGACACAAAGTGAAGATGCACTGAATAGCACAAATCATTGGCCTCCGGTCCAGTTCCTTAATTTTAAACACAGAAAATTATACATGATGGCTGCCAGATGGTTTAGTGTCATCTTCTACAGCTGGTTGAAAAACAGAATTAATTTTCATAAAATTGAGAAGTTTTCTGCCACTTAACATTGTACTAAATTGGAAACTGCCCACTAAGTAAAATTTCTGATAGCTCTTGGAATGGAATGGTGTGTACTGAAATCTTGTAAGCACAGTTTGTATGTAGGATTTCAACCTTCCTCCATAAATCCTTTTCTTACTGAGCTATAAGAAGTTAAAACTTTGTGGTTTTTGAGACCATAGCTTTACTTGTTGCACTCAGTTTGCTTCACTGTACCAAGAGAAAGCTTTGCTAGAGGTAATGGTCCTTAATAAAAATGTCCCAGCTGACATTTTTATTAACCATTTTATTTAACCAGACCAGGACATGACTTCTCTGGCCTTGTTGCTTTAGGAATCTTCATCACTGATGTACAGTTGTTTTAATTGTCATTTAATTTTTTAGAGTTCCGCTGTAATTTTTAAGATGAAAGCTATCACAAGAACCACTTACCGGCATATTGATGGGGGATCCAACATCTATGCTTAAGCTATCTGGACTTATAGCTGTCTGATTTGATTACATTCATTCAGAATTAGTGTCTTCCACTAGAAAATGTCCAAGCTGGTATAATTAAAAAGATGATGCTTCATTACTCTTACTAGGTGGAATATACTGCTTTCTTAAATACTCCTGATACACAGATACAGGCAGAAGTCCAGTTTCATTGGAAAGCAAGGTAACATCTCACATGACTTAGAGATACACTAAGGTGACACAGAATTGCCGTCAAGGCATGCGTTGAATCAATTTTTCCAAATGAGTTTTGTGAGGGAATGATGGTCCTCTCCTGTTTTTCGGTTAAGGCAGTGTCTGCTTGTGTCCCCATCCTCAGCTGCACTGAAATTTTGGTTGAACTACTTTACTAAGCTCAGGTGCCCAGGAAGAGGCAGGGGGCTGTGGGGCTGCTGTGTGAGGAGATGCCAGGGCTGTGCTGTGCCACATCCAGCTGGCTCCAGTGGCCCCATCACAGGGCACAGCTGGGCCTAGCAGCCATCCTGGGGACAGCCAGGGTAAGGGAGGACAAAATACCACACAACAGTGAGGAATTAAGGGAAAGTGTGAGAAACAGCCTCATGAACACCAAGGTCAAAGAAGAAGGAGAGGAATAGGTGCCCAAGTGCCAGAGCAGGAGTTGTACTGCAGCATCTGGAGGAGGGCATGGTAGAACATGGTACTCCTGCAGAATACCACAATGGTGCAGATAACCATGCTGTGGCCAAGGAGAGGATGATGGTGGAGCAGGTGGACATGCTCTGAAGGAGCTGTGGCCCATGGAGAGCCAATGTTGGAGCAGGAAAAAGTGTGAGTAGGAAGGAGCAGCAGAGAGGAGCTGTTATGGACCTGACTGTAATCTTCCATTCCCCATCCCTCCTGTGCTGCTTTGTGAGGCAGGAGGAAGAGGAGGAGAGAATGAAGGAGTGATGAATGAAGGAATAAGTCTGGGAAAAGGGGGACATTTTCCTTTAGTTCTGTCTTTGTTTCTCACCATCCTATTCTATTTTCATTGGAAAAAAAAAAAAATATATATATATATATATATTTAATCAAGGTGAAATCTGTTTTGCTCAAGACAATAGTTGGTAAATCTTCATCTAGACCCATGAGCTATTTCATTGCATTTTCTCCCCCTGTCCTGTTGAGGACAGGCAGTGAGAGCATTTGGGTGGCCATCTTACCACCAGCCAAAGTCAACCCACCACCAGTAAATATATGCCTTGGGAGTAACTCTTGGTAGGTACAAGTTTGGTAGGTATGTACTAACCTCGATTTTTTTTACCAGTCCACACTACATGTGCTTTCTGCTTAGTTGCAATGTTTTACTGTAGACAAATTATTACCCCCCACCTTCTAAAACTTCACTGATCTGTGATGAACACAAAATACACCACTGTGAGACCATTCATGGAAGCTGCAGCTCAGTCTGCGCCTGTTAATAAGCTGCTTTTCTCTGGCTTCTAAATATTGCTAATTCAATTTAGAAAGGGAACATCTTCCAGGCAGCTTTAAGGTGAAAGTTAAAGATCAGCTCTCTCCATGCAACTTTTAAATTACTTCCCGATCAAGGACCCAAGAAACAGATTTATTTATTTATTTATTTATTTATTTATTTATTTATTTATTTATTTATTTATTTTGGGGGGGGGATCTTTTTATGTTTTGTCCTATGCTGTCTTGCAGCATCAGTAAAGTTTACTACATATGCATGTCTACTGAGGGCTTAGGTACTGGAAGGTGACAGCAGATGGTTGTCAGAAGTACACATTCACATTTTTTGAGGTTTGTTGCAGCAAGAACCTGCCTTCAATTTTAAAACATTTCCAGAAACAGTACACAGTACACCTGTTGTGGATCTTCTGATGAGCTTCATTTTAGATTACAGGATTTGAAAATTATATTAGTATCTGAGGGCAGGTTTATCAGTTGTCCTGGCATTTTTTTCTCCAGTACTACAGAATTATTAAATACCCCAATATCACTGTTAAGGCATAGAATGATAACTCAGCTATGAAAATGTCATTATTCTCCAGCTGATGGTAAAGAATTAGTTCACACTTCTAGGCTTCAATATCCTCCTGAATTAATTGGTGTTTGAAAATACTTTCTCTTTTTTTTTTTTTCTTTTCCCTGTTTGCTTTTCTTCAGCTGTTGTCTCCTTTACAAATTTCTTCTGATTCCTTTTATACACACACATAATACTTAAATACTTTTTCCTTATTTTCTTATTTATAAGAATAACCAGAGATTCCTCCTGAACAATTAAAGAAGTCAGAATGGTTCTACAAAGTAAAAAATACTATATACAATTAATTTGTATTCCACGATGATGTGCTATTATATAGCTGTAATTATTCTTTGTGGAGCTTACTTTCCAAGGAATAGAGCATTTATTGATTTATATTCTTTAATTTAATAATATAAGTACATTTAATACACCAGAGAGCCACCCTAAATTATGCAGGGTAGACAGAAAGGTTATGCATAATACAGAAAAACTGAGCTCAGCTTTAACTTTCAGTTAGTGCTGTAAAATATTGTAGCAGTCAAGCCTATCAAAAGCAATAATACAAGAAAGAATTTAGTTCACCCAGGTTTGTTGGTTTTGGGGGGCAAATATTTGTGTGTGTGTGCATATGTGTAGGAATACGTTACTTTTCTGAAGACAGACTGGAAATTTTTGTCTCAAATTTATTAGTGTGTGCAGTTTGCAAAACTTGGCTAGCTATCTTTAAGTAATCTTCAGCTTTACAAGAACTGCTTCAGGAGGTGGATCTTCTGTCTTAGACAAATTATGTCAGCATGGTGATTTTTAAGAACTGTGGGGGAAGCAAAGTTATTCCATTAAAGATTAGTTTTCCAGGTACATGCAAACAGCACTTTGTCAAAAATAGCTTGCATTTCACTGTGATTTGCATTTCAAGGATAAGGCTGGATTTAGTAAGTAAATGAAGTTGGAGGACTTAGAATACATTTCTTCTTTTGTATCTGCTATGGAAAAGATTTGGTAAAATCTTCATACTCAACCTTGTACATTGAACATGTGATTTGTAAGGTAGGAGAAATTTTTTCTGTTCTCCCATCTTCCTGGTAGTTTCTATCACTTCAGTGGATATCAATATCCTCTAAGAACATGGAAGTTTGGAACAGATTAGAGAATTCCTAAAAATGCAAGCTTGTTAAATTGGAAGATCCATTGAAATTTCTCTTTCCAACTAAGTAAAATGGCTGATAGGAACCTAATTGAATGCACAAACTGAACATGTGACCTCCACTTAAACTAGATAGCACTTTTCTTGAATCTTCAAACAGCTTTGGAACCCAAACCATTTCCCCCATTTCTTTCTTTTCAAATTGTTATTGCAAATCTGAATGCAGTTTTTCAGAGCTTCGAGTTCCAGCAGTTTACTCTTAACAGTGAATGCTGGTATGCTGACATGATGATGAAAATAGCTTAAATTTGAAAAAATAAATAAATAAAATATAACAAAATAAAATAAATAAATTGTAATACACCATCAATTTTGTCTGGAAACTCTGTTCGTTACTTTCTAAACTCTACCAGATTTCCCATGTCTTTATTTTAATTGCATGCTGTGATTAAGCTCTTACATTCCTTTTTTTAAAAACACTGAAGTTGTGCCTTCCTGTTCATAGCATGCAACTTCTTAGTGAAGACAGATTCTCTGAGATGTATTTGTCTCAGCTTTTAAGATTGAAACAGAGTTCTCTTTATCAATTCTCAGTTAAAAACAAAACAAAACAAAAAACACTTGAATAAATGTTGTCCTTTCTGATATTTTTTCATCTTAAAATTTGTTACCAATTGCAGCAGTCAGGAACTGTTTTAGGGATCATGGCTGTGTGAGACAACTTTGCAGAACAGTTAGTGCCGCATAGCACAGTGGTGATGAAATTCCTCTTGAGGAATATTTAGTATAAAAGGTCAAAAGATTTTTCCCACATCTTTCCTTTAAATTGAATTCCATGCTGTTTTTATTTTTCTGTATTGCCTTTCAGGATGTAATGCCGAATCTGATAATAAGAAAATATCAATTTCTTCCTTGTTTTCTTTGTCCAACCCTTATTAATAGATCTTTCAATTATTTGGGGGTCCTTCTGACAAAAAAATAAAAAAAAAAGAGGGGATGAGAAAACAAAACTTCCCAGCCTTTTCAGGCAGAACTCAGCAATGCAAAAAGCTGGAATTTGGGTGGCAAAAAATCAGGGAAAACTTTTTGGGTAGGTTATACAGTAAGTTCCTGTAACCACCTGAGTTCATTCTGCTGTTGTCCATACTTGAACTGTGGATATGCTTTAGAGGACATTGTTTGCATGTCATTTGTTCTGGGTTACCATTATGGGTAATTAGCTAGTAATTCTCCACGTTTAAATGCTTATTTATAGTACTTCTCAATAGAAATGTGACATAGAATAGAAAAGTTCTGTTGGAAGGGACCAATGAAGATCATTGAGTCCAACTGCCTGACCTCTTCAGGGCTAACCAGAAGTTAAAGTATATTAATTGAGGGTGTTGTCCGAGGGAGAGAGAGGAGAATCACCTTTTTTGACTGGCTGGCGATGCTGTGTTTATTGCATCCCTAAATGAGGATTACCCTCTTGGCTGCCAGGGCACACTAATGGCTCATGTTGAGCCTGCTGTCAACCAGTACCCCCAGGTCTCTTTCTGCACAGCTGCTCTCCAGTCACTCATCTGTCCCTCTGTACCTGTGTCTGGCATTGTTCTGTCCCTGCAGCACCTGGCATGTACCCTTGTTGAATTTCATGCCATTGGTGATTGATCGACCAATGCTCCAATATATCTAGATTCTCTGCAAGGCCCCTCATCCTTTAAGACAGCCAACAGCACCTCGCAGTTTAGTATCATCATCAAACTTGCTAAGGATGCATTCAATTTCCACATACAGGAAGGAGTACAGGCTTGCCTTTAGCCAGGATATAAAACAAAATAGCCTCTCTAGGTTTGAAAGACTATTTTAATTCTTAAAAAAAAAAAAAAAAAAAAAAAAAAAAAAAAAGTGAAAATAATTTTGTCCCTCACCACATCTACAAAGCAGAGTATGTGAGCAAAACACAGTAACGCTGTGAATTGCAAACACAGCTTGTCAAGGAAAGCTTATTAGCCTAAGGGGGAAAATGGCAGAATTACTGAAGTGCATTCAGAGAGTAAATGACATTCAATTTCAAATATTTCTAGTTATTGAACACAAGAAGAAAAATGTGGTGTGTCTTGGGCTTCCTAAATTGGCTGTGTGTCTGTGTACAAGAATATATGGACAAGGATTATTTGTAGTTTGGGAGATGTTCCCTGGTGTGCTGGAGCTCAGTGTGCTCAGTTTCCTACCGAGTCTCTCTGTGCCCAGACACTCAGGGGGAATGTGGTGTTTTGCATGCTGTGAATCCCTGTGCTGGTTCACAGAGCACTAATCTTGACCTTTAGATAATCCCCGACTCTACACCAGCAAGGACTGACAAATGAAATGCAATTACTACTGTCAAATTAAGTTATGATTTACTTCTTAAATGTAAGATTTCTTTTCAAGGCTGGTGGTGCTGAGTATGTTATTTTTGTTTTTCGGTTTTAGTTTTTAGTCAGTTTATAAACATTAACTGTAAAATTCACCAAAAGGAATTATTGAAACAATGATATTTAGTATGCTTTTGAAGGAAGGATAACTTTTATTATTTTTCCGGTCTTTTTCTTCTCACATAGGGTGGTGGGAAGGGAATAGGTTTGGTTGTCTTTTTTTTTTTTTTTTTTTCTAACACCAAAAAAAAAGATAACGTGGTGTCTGTGTTGCATAAGAGTTCCAGACAGAAAATGATGTCACCTCAATTCTTTATATAAAGGTCTTCAGTAGAATTAGAATATTATTTAAGTGACCTTACCAACATTTTAGAAACAATTTACAAAATTCATTTCAAGAGACATCTGTCAAAGTTTACAAGAACCACTGGTAATTAACTAATTTAGAAAAAAAATCAACATAAGAAGAAGTATTAAAGGTTAATTGTGGTCTAGCTGTCTCCTTAGTGTGTGCTGTCACAACTCTTCTGATTTTCTTCTCTTACTAGCTATATCAGTGTCACCCAATTTTGTCTCTGTACACATCATGGTTTTGACAACAGGCAGATTCCTACATGTGTTTTGCTTTGGCCTCTTAGAGAACAGGTATAGGACATAATAATAAATCACTGATCTACAGGTTTATTACTGTGTATTCAGAGTTGCATATTTTCAGATAGAAGCACACTGAAAAGCTCATAGGAAAACTTAAATAGAAAGTATCCTAATAAGGAAGTGTTAAGCCTGCGGGAAAAGGTGATGGGAAGATGCAAATGAAAACTGTAAGCAAAATAATCTGACATCAATAATTTTATGATAAATATGTAAACTACAAATAAACTGGGTTTGCCTGTATTGTAGCCAGACATCCATCTAGGATAGGACCTTTTTCACAAACAGCTTTGTTTTTTTCCAAAATAATTGGCCTTCATTCCTTCAGTCTGACCACCAGCTGGATAAAGATAAGGCAATTAAACATTCTTTGGATCATGTCTGGACAGTAAAAATAGCCCTACTCATTAGTCAGCTCAAAAGTACTTCTGGTCTCCTGTTCTGTCTCCAGCAGTAGCTAGGGGCATATATCTGGGGAACAGATGCCCCTCAGCCACCATCCCTGCTTCTAGCAGCCCATGGCTGCTTAGTCAGATAACAACGTCCATAAATTTTTTCATGAACTTTTCTTATACATAATTGTCTAATTGCATTTTGAACCTATATTTGTTTACTTCTGTGGGACAATTAGTTCCATGGTGTAATAATGCAAACGTTTAATTTTTTTAAGACTTCCAAGTGATCCTTTCTCAAATTATTTTGCAGAAACATTTCAAATAGTTCTGGAAATAGAGTAAGATTTTTTCAGTTCAGAGGCCTGCAATTTTTATGGCCACAAGTAAGATTGTTGCATCTCACTGTAGCAAAGGGATCAAATAAAAAATTCTAAATGGTGCTATTTTCCTACATACTTCAAGTGCAAGCTATGAATTGCAGAGACTGATGGTGCTAATATATAGCACTTTGAGGCTTAGTCAGAATTTTGCTATGGGCAAAATGCTGGGGTTAGAGTTTACTCCCTTGAAGCTTTCCCATAAAAGAGCTCTTGATATCTCTGTCGTGATACCATGGGATTTGCTGTCTGCGATTTTAGGTTTCAAATGCTCATTATATTTCCCCCCATATTTCATAGCATCATGTGTAGAAAACTTGACATTAACTAGACAATTTATCAGAGCCTCAAGGGCCTTTATTTTATAACCTGTGTTAGTGATCTTGAGTAACTTCCATTACATCATGAAGGTCTAAGTCAGGTGTCATCCGGTAGAGTGTGCAGAGGCTCCACGTGACGTGTTTTTTTGGTTCTGTTTTTTTCCATGCCCATGTGCAAAGCTGTTGATGATGAGGTCTTTGGAATGGGGACTTCTTTGGAATTGAAATCCATTTTTCAACCTGATATGTAAACTCAGCTTCTTATTTCCAGGCCACGTACTTCTTTTATGGAATCAAATTATTTTTTTCATCTTTTCTTGTAGGGCCATACATTTTCAAAGTCCTGTCAGTCTCTCTGCTCTGTGTTTGTTTTCCTCTTCCAGCTGCTTTTCCCCCAATATTACATTGCCGTTATGTTGCCTGTAGATATGCAATCCAAAGTTTTCACTACCTTGTTATTCTCCCTCATTCTGCTTCTTGACTTTGCTTTGTAGCATCATACATATGAAGATATGTAATCCCTGACTAACCTTGGTGTGTAAATAGAATGAACCTGAAACAATTGTGCTTTAACCAGAGAAGCCTGTTTTCCTCGGAGTGAAAGTGAGGATAGTGTTAAATTGCTAAAAAAAAAAAAAAGTTGCCAACATAACCCTTAAGTTCTGTACTTCACTATAATCCACCAGTAAAGCTATGCTAACAGGAATGTGGCCTACAAGGACTCCTTTGAAAACATTTCCTATTTGCATTTGATTTTTCTTCCATGTTTCATGTTTCATTTTTCTTCTGGACTATTTTGCCATTCTAATTTTACATGATTAGTGTGTCCCAAATCTTTATTCGCCTGAAAAATTAAACAGAGCTCAAAACACACAAAGGCAGCATGGTCCAGGGTCATTCATGCCTCCCTCTCTGTGCACACACAACTAATGTACCATAGAGATGAAATTTCTAAAGCATCTGTCTCTCATGGCTGTTGTGTTGACTATTCCCAACTAAACCAGACTGACTCTTCACTCAAAAGAAAATTCAGGTTATGCAGCTATACACTTCTCCATGGGAGGACTGCATTCGGCTGCAATTATTCAATTTCTCTATACAAAATAAGCAGCTTTTCACTCACTCTGTTGCTGGTCACTCTTTTCCATCCCACTCAATTGATCTATTTTCTTGTACAACACACTGTTTTGTGAGACCAGGCAATGCAAAGCTTAAATAAAGTAGTTTCAGCTAACTATATTTATTAGTATTCAATTTTATTGCAAGCTTTTACCTGGATCTGTTCTTACAGTTGTTCCCTGGTACAACCACACTAAAATTCATGCTGACCTAAGGGAAGGGAAAGCATGAGACTGCATGCACAGTGGCAGTGGGGGGAACATTTTTTAGGACAGCAGTAACTTATGTAAGACTCAGACACTTGTACAAATGCTTTCTAAAGACAATGTCATGGTATAGTTGTATAGTGTATAGTTGTTTTCATTTTTTCAGGTTATCCAAGTCAAATAATTTTATAGTTTTGGCCTATAAGGTAATACCTTGTACTTGGACCAATGTATATAGAGAAGTACTAAAAATGAAAAGTCAGTTGCTTTAAGGCAGCCATCCAAAAAGTATCCAAAATATTATCCAGCTATTAAAATAAGGATAGAAGAAATGTTCATAGAAGCTTTACTTGAGGGTGGTATTTGAAACTCACTCACCAAAACATTATTTATGTGCTTTTTACTATTTAAAACTCTTTCAGCTCCTGTAGATGTATCTTGATGTCCCACGGTAGGACTTAGATCGACTTCTTGTTTCCTCTAATGTATTCAGTAGCTTATCTTTTCTTTTGTAACCTCTTCCCAGGAAAAAAAAAAAAAAAAAAAAAAAAAAAAAAAAAAAAAAAGGTGAGAAGGGAAACTGACTGCAACTCATCTAACCTTCAGGTTACCAATATGCTGTAGTTTCTATCAAGACTCCACAAGTTACTGTGAAGAGTGTGTGCTTTCTTTGTAAATATAACCACTGCAACAGTGAAAGGACATCTGGGCTGAAGGTCTAGTTAAAACCTTGTGAATTATTAAAACAGGTTTAGAAACTACTTTCAAAGTCCCTGCGTGTTGCTTACTCAATATTCATCCAGTTTATATAGCTTTAGCACCACAGATGCCAACACAAGATGAGAATCAGCACAATGTGTCCTCATGCCCTGCTGAGGCTCTGCAAACTGACTGTGCACAAAGACTGTGATCAGCTGATAAAACCATGGTGCCCTGAAACTGGGCACTGGTAATCTTGCTAGGGTGCTATATTTACTTAGTCTATATTGGTAGCGATCTATAAGAGGTTTAAAGTAGCTCTCAGTGGCAGAGCTGGTGTTTGAATGATTGTTGCTGGGAAGCAAGAATGAACGTTTGGATGAATAAATACTGAAAAAGGTTACCTGGTATGTTTGACACTATGGGTGCTGCTGGATCAGCTGATGACATTAATGCTATGGAAATTCACCATTGGTACACAAAATTTATGAAGGAGTGCCCATCTGGACAACTTTGTCTGCATGAGTTTAAACAAGTCCTGGATCTGCATGGACTTACTCCTGAAGCTAACAGCTATGTTGAACAAGTATTTCACACATTTGACATGAATAAGGTAAGAATTTATTTTTAACTTTGTGACATTCTTATGGCTATACCATTTTATATGTTCAGCAACATGTCTCAGGGTGCTGGTAATGCTGGCCATTCAGAGGTAATGGAAGTGAATCAAAGGTGATTCAATAGAAAACTACTGGCAAATAAATGGGAATGGCAGGTAAAAAATTTTGAATGCTCTGTTCCCAGCACGTTTTGCTGTTTTGGAAATCGCCTACGTTCTAATATTTGTTGAATAACTTCTCATCTTCGTAACATGTATTTTTATTTTTATTCTCTGTGAGTGTTTGTAGTTGGAAGTTTATTTGCATAACTCTACTTGAAAAAATATTTTTAAAAGCACTAAATTTTTGTCTGGGTCCATTGTTGTTAATGCTTTAAGAATATAAAACACAGCCATGATAGAATTTCTTCTGTCACCAAATAAAAGGTTTCTGGATCCATTCTGAGCACCTGGTATGACTTAGGTTGGTATCGGTCAATCCCCCTTTTCCAAAGACACATCTTTCTGATTTTAATCCCTCATCCCAATTTTACTTCTTAACATCCTAGGTTAACACAAAAGCCTCCAGGAGCTGTTGGTTGCCGTTCTGTCATTTGTTCTTCCAACTCAGATTTCATACAGTTTCCTTCCAGCCATGAGACTTCCAGCCAGAAGATTGTGCCTTGTTATTTTCTCCTTGAGCCAAATGAGAAAATAAAAATTTCTATTAAATACAGAAATGGAGAGTCATCTGTAATTCCTACAGAAATGTTTGTCCTTGACTGAAGTAAGGTTTAGGCTGATTTGTCAATAGTAGAAACAACAATCAAAGTCAGCTTCCAGCTGAAAAAGCAAATGGGTCTATCATGGAGTAAAAACATTAATACATAAATAAGTAAAATCATTAGTGTATCAGAAAATTGAGCCCTCAACTTGCTTAAGTCACTTTTCAGAAAACTGGAATGTGAAACGAACACTTCTTGAAAATCAGATTTCTGTCAAGGTGACGGCATCCCAGCAAGACCAACTGCAGGCATCAGGAAACTGGGTACTTGCCGTGGAATAGCTGAGGATGGGGAGAGGGAATAGCAAAGTACCATTTTGAATAGTTTTGCACCAACAGAAATACCCAGGAGAACTTGTCACTACTGTTGCTAGTGGTTTCTATCTTTGAAAATACCTATTCTACTCAGTAAATAGTGTGGCCAGTACAGGCAGCAAGTGCAGAATAAGTTAGATCACAAACTTTCAGGGTGCAATTGCTCTTTACCACCTCTTTCAGCTTTTTCTACTATCTGTAACCCTTGTCATAGTAAATATAATTAAAACTGTAACAGTTTTCTTCACTTGTTTGTAATACTCATAGTACTTAGAATGTGGTTATTGATGTTGATATCTGCTTTTTATATACTTGAGGAATTACAGTTCAACAGATTACAGTTGTGGAAAACAGTTTTCCATGTCTATGTTATTTCCATAGGAAAAAAAAATATGTTGTCAAAGTAGCTAGCCTTTCTGTATGAGGACAAGACATGTGTGTACCTGGCACCTGTCTAAATAGGGAAAGAGCTCAAAACTAACAAGGGGGAGAGCTTTATAAAAAGGGGAATGTCTTTTAGTTGATCAGCTGTGGTTTTTGTTTTTGTTTTTTTTTTTACCAGTTACTGATGACAGAGCCTTCCTTCTAGTTCAAATAGCTTAGTATCCAGGGAGTAGCTTGCTCAGGTTATCTGATGAATACTAAGACATAGGCCTTAAACTTGCCAGGTTATACACCCATCAGAGTTTTATTGCTACATGGTCCCATCTAGTGATCTCTAATCCTGTTCTCTCCTCAACCCATAACATTTTAATCAATCGACATATTTCAATAAAATTTCATGGAGTAGGAATTTTAGCTTATTAGTTCCTAAAGTTGTCATAAAAATTGGCAGCTGGGTAGCAGGGACACACCCAGGATGATTGCCCCACTCATGCAGAACTCAGCTTTTATTCATTGTTCAAGGCAGCAGCTGGTTGGCACAGCAATCAGGCACTTGTTTTCTTTTGCCTGGTGAGGATGCAGGGTGGAGCCAGGGTACCAGGGTGAGGAGATTTAGCAGACAATAGACAGAGTCTGTACAAATGAAGGCTTTTGTTTTGCTCTTCCCAGAAGAGCTTGTTTAATTAATGTTCCATGTTAGACAGAAAAAGATGTTTCAATATTTTATCCATTTGGAAGTCTTCCCCCCATTTTGATGAAATTAAACAATGATTTGGCCTTTAGGGCTTCATAAAATCCACTATAAAACTGCTTATGCTAGGCTTAAAACTTCATTATTTAATAATGAGCTCCAGCTAAAGATCTGATCTTCATTTCCAGTTCTGCAAGATGTTTTAACAATCAGACATTAGCTACTGTAATCTGAGGCATGGATTTCATTGTATATTTTCTTAATTGAGCTGTTGCGGCAGAAGGCTCAGGAAAAGGTATTTTGAAGGCAGGATTGGCAGGGCACTTTAAGAATCGTCGTATACCTGTGATTGTACGGTCTGTATCCTTTTGCAGCAGGGAATATTAAGACAAATGTGACATCTACTCCCAGATAAAAGGCTGTCAAGTTTTTCTCCTTGTCCAATCTGTTTGTATAATTTAGTGGTTAGAAAGGCTTAAAGAAATGCATTAACTGAACTGCAGTGTTTTACCTCAGTATAGCAACAGGATTCAGATACTACACATAGCATCTAGATGAGCTTGGTTATGTTTTTCTCTTGTAACACATGGAATTTTTATGGCTTGTCATGGGCTTTCTTAGAAAATGTCCTCATACTGCTCTTGATCATTCTGACCATATCAACTCTTCCCTAACACAAGTGTGACTTCTGAGTAGTGCAATCAAAATGGATTTGTCTTTTGGATGCTGGTCTTAATGCAGAAATCCAGCTCGAGGCTCCTTTCCATGCTAAGCTCAGCCAAAGGATCTTACTACAAGATGACTCAGCTCTTCGCACATTACATGAACCAAGCCTCTCTGCCTTCTCTCATACTTCCGTGGCATAACAGCCTACCTGATCCAGTCAGCAAAAACTATTTAAGTACTTCTTAATAGAATAAGGAGATATCCTCTTTTATCTGTTTGTGAAAAAAGCTACGTATAAATCAACTTTCTGACAGGTCATAACATTTAGAAATGCTAAAAGTTATTATTCAGACTGCCTTGCCCACTGCAAGTTGAAAACTACAGGGATGTTTTTCTTTTTTTCTAAAGTCTATGTGTTATTTTTCTTCTGCTAGAGGATCGGATTTTGTCTACTGCCATGATAGTAAAGATCTCTTGCCAAAACTTTGACATTACTGAATGAGGAAAAATTCGGGATCTCATATCTTGCAGTATGTCTGTCATTTAGGAATTGAGGTTGTAAGCAAATAACAGAGTTGGTGTGCTGCAGGCTTCTTTCTGAACCTGAAATTGCTGGAGGTGGCTTTATCAGCTTCCAGTTTCAATAAGACATGCTTGAAATATACTGATTTCCATCACTGTATTATCTGGGAACCCATCACTGAGATTGTGTGAATAGAACTTGTGTTAAATGGATTATGCAAATGAAGCAATATGATTACATTTTAGTTACTCTTACTGCTTAAGAATTATATAACTAAGGGCATGTTCCTACTTCTTTTTACATCAAGATTATATGAGAGGTATTTATCTCCTACTTCGGATAGATAGGATGTAATTCAAATTCAAAGTATGTGTTTTAATTGGAGGGTCATGAAGAGTGCTTTCAAACCCTTCGAAGAAGTCCTAAATCTAACTAGCTCTGATTTATGTACTTTTTTCTGTTTCTGGTCTGTGAAATTCACTTTTTTTTTTTTTTTTTTTTTTTTTAGATAACCTGATGTCTCCTGTGTGAGGTTATCAGAACATTTGTATTCAATGCCAATGTTATCCTACTGTGTGGTCTGTTTATATAGTATCCTCTGTCAGCTGGATGAACATGCATTAGTACGCATTAGTGTCACCATATACATCATTAGTATTTTGCAGGATTTGTGATTCTCTCTGTTTTACAAAGGGTTGAAAGTAAAACCCCCCATACAAGACACAGAATTTGCTGCACCATTTCACAGTTTAGGAAGCATTCAAAGTCATCATAGCCAGCACATTTTTAGTGCAAAGCATTATGATTTTAGTAAGAGTATCAGGGCTGCAAACCTGACACAGGCTTGTACACAGCATAAGCAAAAATGTCATGTTTCATCTTCAAGATAGCCCATGAAGATGCAGGATGAGCCCTGAGAACATGTCGAGGTGTTGAGGTAGCTCTGGCCAGGGAGATGTATGTGCTTATTGACAAACCTGCTTGTGTTCAAACAGATTGCGGAGGATGATCCTATGGAGTTTCTATTTTTGCCTAATAGGGATTACCTAATCTGCAGGGATCTTTGAGAGGTTTATGGTAGTTTTACAGCTCCTGGACTGTGGTTCAGCTCTAGCTGGAGGCAAGCCAAGGAACGCAGGAGCACTGTGTAAACAGTGCAGTGTGGATGGAGAGGAAGGGCGGACAGCGTTATGGGTGCTGGGGAATCAGCAGATGATTTTGCTGCAATACAAAACAGTGAATGGTACAAGAGATTTATGAACCATTGCCCTTCTGGACAGCTTACTCTCCATGAGTTTAAGACAATACTCGGTCTATGTGATATGAACCCTCAGGCGAACATGTATGTTGAGCAGGTGTTTCAGATTTTTGACATGAATCAGGTAAGAAACTTTCTTGGACTATTTTCATCATAAAATGTGTATGTTAGTTTGCACAGTGGAAGATTTTGGCTTAGTGATATCAAGTAAGGAGGAGTAGGTAAACAGAAGTTGTTTTGGTGTTTTTTGTTTCACTTTTTCTCATCAGCACAGCTTAAATTCAGAAAACTGGATTTGTTGGATTCTTTCCAATGTCTTTTAGGGGGTTTAAGAGAAGAGCTCTTCAAAAATCTACCAGAAATGTTTGATTCCTTGCAGGTAGGACTGGCCAAAAGTCTGAAAATTGTCATGTTCCTCCCTTTCGCTGTTGAAATTTTGCGTGAATATTTCTGTCTTCATTCTCTTTTTAAAACATGTTTTTCCCCACTGTTTCTAAAGTAAAGTTTCTTCAGCTGTATTAGGCTGCATTTTGGGGGACATTTACAATAAATATCATTTTATTTTCTTTATCTGATTACTACCATTCTTGTTGTTATTTGGAAAGTTTGTAAAACAGTAATACAGCTGTTATATTTCCCTTCCCAACTCCTTAAAAATAATAATAATAATAATTCTGAGCAGAGGAAGGATGATAGACTCAAATTATTACATTAAATCAGAATTCCCAAGATGGTGTTATTTGTTCTAAATATAAATGGAAAGAATCAAGAAGTGCAGAGGAAAAAGAAAAAAAAATAGAATCACAAATACAATTAGGCAAGAATAAGATAAGTAGATACCAGCCATCCAGGAGGAAGGAGAAATAAGAAAACTGGAAAATAAACAACATATATGTATATATATATATATAAAATGAAAATGTACGAAGAGTGAAAAGAAGAAGTAGTCTAACCTCAACTTGGTATATTAGTTCAAACCCTTGTGGAATTGAAATGCAGGTTGCAGAGAAGGAGTGTTAAAAAGATAGTTAAAATCTTAGTGACAGATCCCTTTTCTATCCAAAACTGAGCTGACACTTGGACAAAAAAAAAAAAAAAAAAGCGTATAGGAATAAACGTGGTAGTCTGTTGAGCTGCAGTAAGAGGTAAAAGAAGAGGCTAGGAATAGCAGCCCCAAGATCCAGCACTTTGGGCATTGCTCCATAGAGCCCACCTTTCCCACAAGCCAAGGAAAGCACTTGGACAGAATTGCTGAACACCAATATGCAATTGCTATTTAGCAGCTGCAACAAATCATTGCATCTCTAGCTGGAGCCACTAGGAGATGCAAGTTGCTCACAGTGTCTGCTGGGCTTGGGAACAGCTTGAGACACCAAAGAGAACATCAAAACGATGGTGCTTGATTGAAGAAGGCAGGCTCTCCTTTCAATTACACATTTACTAATATTTCTGTCTTTTGGCTATCTTTTCCCTCTTCTAAAATGCTGAACTCAGTGTTTTGTTGTTTGTTTGTTTGTTTTTTTGCTGGTGAGGGGTGACAGAATAAATAAATAAATAAATAGAAAGGGTGCTTGAATAGCCAAAGTTCTTCCAAATGGCTGTGCTGTGTAGGCAGATAAGAAGCAGCAGCTAGGATTTAGAACTGTTAAAGAGCTGTACGTAACATTATTAACTTGAAAAATCCAATTTGTCTAAGCTGAAATCCTTTATGAAAACAGTCTGTGGCATCAAAATGTCATTGGGGTGGGAGTTAATTCAGAGACATGGCCCTTAATACAAAGATTTAGGGGACTCTTGAAACAAGAATTTATTAACTTAAATCGAAAATGATTTTTATTAATTTATGTTAAAAAGGTACTTACAGACAATTGATAATTGAGCATTTTTATTTTTTCTTCAAAATTAAGTACTGCCTTTTTTTTTTTTTTCTTCCCAGATTATCAGGGTGCAAAAGTTGAGGGATTTGTTTTCTTTCTATTTCTCCCAGTTAGAACCAGGCCACTTCCTTGACCTCTCAGGTTAGACTTGATGAGAGGACTGTTTTCTGTCGGTTCTAGTAAGACCACTTAAAAGTAACGGTTTAATAGTCATTACACTGCCTTTCTGTCCTCAGACAGAGGTTTTCAGTCCCACTTGCTTGACGTCAGTTCAGGAAAATCAGTGAACTTGCAATAGCTACAAAAAAGAAAGTATTCCTGACCCCACATGCATAGCTGCTTGAGGAGGATATGTTTCTCTGGTGACTAGAAACCTTAATGAAAACAACAGCTTCAGGAGGAGCCCCTTATTGTGTTAAGTCTTTGATTCCAAATGGGAAGCATAAGGTCAGTATCTCAGAATGCTTCCCATAATCATTAAAATGAAAACAACTGTGCTGCAAATGTTTCTGTGGGAAATATAAGACATTATTTCATTATGCACGGTCTGCTGGTTATTTATAGATACTGGTGTGTGTAGCTAACCAGATCAGCAGAATCATGTCTCTGAGTGCTTAGTTTAATGACAAAAACGCCTGGGCTAGAGTACATACAACTCAGGTAAGCACAATTCCTTTTCTCATCACCAGCACACGTATCATTGTGATCTCCATGTCAGGAATAATGAGGCAGTAGTAAAAAAAGGAGTCAGGCATAAAAGGCTTCTGTAGGTGTACTTCTAAATGGTCGCTGCTTTCTCCTTCTGTTTTAAGTTCATACATAAAGCCAAGGAGATCATTGTAGAAATATAATAGAAGACACACAAGGACTTTGATTATGACCTAACAAAGTTGTGCCAGTGCTGAATCAGTGTTTTCAGTGAGAGAATAGTCAAGTGACTGTACACCTGATCCCACACAGTTTGCCTTGTATGCTATGGGTAAGAGGCCATATGAAACAGTAAAGAACTCTCATCTCCTCCTCCCCATGCTGGAGTTAGCAGGAATTTAGTGAGTCCTCTGCTCTCAGGCAGAGAGACTGAAGATTGTGTCCTACTACAAACTTGCCTCATCATGGCAAAAGCTGTCTGGTTTACGGAGGAGAGGAAAACAACCCTTAAAAGAAAACCACCATTATGACAAAGATACAGGAGGGAGAAAGCCTAACTTGATCTCCTCACAAAAGGACTCTGAAGCTAGTTGGAGGTGGGCAGTAGCCATATGCATATGTGGAGCTCGCAGTGATACTGTTAACAGAGGGAGGTGACAGGATGGGGAAAGAAGAGCACTCCTCACTCAGCTGGCTAGGCTGGGAATATGGGAATGCCTGCAATGGTGCTTTCTGTGGTAGCTCCCCTCTGCAACTGATATGCACAGTGGTAGATGCCTTGTGAGGGTTAAACGACATCTGCAGGTGTCTGTAGACACTCAGCACCAGTGGGGCATCATTTGATAGCAGTGGAGCATGGGGGGGAAAGGAATGGGAGGAGAAAGAGAGGGCGTAAAGTCCAGCAGCACAAGCTGAATCACACAAGAGAGAGAAATGGCACTTTTCAGAGCAAACAGTGGGTAGGATTTGCTGAGGAAGGAAGAAGGCAGTGGGATTGGAGATCGTCAGAATCGATCCAAAAATCAAGGGGAAAAGACAAGAAATGAATACAACTTTTAGATAAGAATTTGTAGATAAGATTTTTATTCAAATGCATTTAAAACTTGTCATTTGCTACTTTGAGCACTAGCAATTGTCTTTTTTGTCTTATGCTTTAAAGAGGTAGTATTCAGTTGAATCTACCACAATCTAAAGATATGTGACCTTGTTTCACAACACAGGGTTTTAGTATCTGCTGCTCATAATTGAGTTACCACTGCTTTCATAATAAAGAGAGTACCTTCTTTAATATTTTACTTTTCTGCCATTTTTCATATCAAGATAGTTCCTAATAACCTTTCTGTGAAGAAAAAAAAAAAAAAATAGAAGACAGGAATAAAAAGAGGAGCAGCCACTATTATCAGCCTATGTGGAAGGGTTACTTTTTTATTATTTCTAAAGAAATCCAGATGGCATCATGCCTTCCAATACTGATGAGATTTTATACCATTTTCAGAGCAGAATTACTGAATCTGATGTTTTTCTCATGTTTGCCTACAGAAACAGTTTTGCTTTAGCTACAGTGTAAATTTTCTGTGTGCCCCATGTTCTTGCAATTTCACAGAAGTCTGTCCTTGAACCAACAATCTTCTTTATTATAGGATTGTCACATTTGGTGCAAGTACATTGTATCCCCATTACCTGTATGTACCACTTTCTTACTTCCCAAAATATTGTACAGACTCCAGAAAGCTCCTTGGCATCTCTAATGTAGAACTCAATAGATACTGAAATTTTATCTTGGTCTTTCACCATCAGTTTGGTTTGCCATAGATTGCTCATTTGAAACTGATTCACTGGGCTTCCTATCTACAGGCTAGTCCCTATAACCTTTGTTTCAGTGCTCTTTGAGATGGCTTTGCTATATGAATTTCTTCAGTGCAGCTCCACATTGTTATGACTTTTTTTTCTTATTATTTTTTTTTTTTAAGTAGAAATGTTCCAATGCCATTGGCTTTAGGAACAGGTGATTTCTGTAGAATTCTACTATCTCATCACACACTTTGCCTGCGAGTTTATTAACTGCTGTCAAACTATGCAGCAGGCTATAAATTTTAGCCTTTTTGTATGCTATAAATCTCACCTTGTGTTTTTGTTTTTTTTTGTTTGGTTGGCTTTGTTTTTTGTCATATGTAATATCAACATTACATACTATTCCAGTCTCCCACTAGGGGTTAAGGATGCTGTGACAGTGAACTATAAATCAGATCTTTTTCCCCAGGCATTTTTGCTGTCTTTTACAAATATTTTAGTTACTGTTATTAAATGAAAGGGATCCTGAAAACAAGTACTAAATTAAACTTGGAATGATTTTAAAGTAATGTTTTCTTGTTAGTTTTATGAGAAAGTGCAAAATCTGACAAAAGTCTGACTTCTAAGGCCCCAGCTTTACGTCAGCACAGCAGTCTTTGTAATGTGCTTCAGTCACCATGGGTACACTTTCTCATGACTTGTTATTTGGAAGAAAGTAGCAGGGGAAATGTGGGGAGTTTGGGGGCAGAAGGTGGGAAATATGGGTGGGAATGGAGAGGGATAAATAGATGTGGGCAATTCCCAAGTTCCCTATGCCTAAGAGGCATGCCTGGGAGCAGTGTTTGCAGAAGGTGATGTGATTCCACAAGAGCAGAGAGAGAAGAGGAAGGATGTCCAGGGCTGGGTGAGTTAATGATGAACAGTCCTTACCTGTCATATCGTGTGAAGTCTGCAGCCTGCCTAAGTTAGGTCCCTGGTGCCCTGTCCTTCTCTGGTATTTGATACAATGACTGTGCATCTTTTTTTTTTAAGGTATGATGGCTGAGGAAGAAAATTGGGCTTTTTTGTCAGGTTGTGCATAACCAAAAAGTTTGTCTGCTTATTTCCCTTCACCTCCCTTGTCCTTGCTTCCTTTTCCCTTACCCCCACTGCTCCAGCCTACGCTCATCTGCAGACAGCCAGTAGATTTCAGCTAGGGTGCTCCTCCCTCTGCAGAGAAGAGTGTTTTGTGGCAAGGATGGCATCCTGTTGTGTCCCCCTCCCTTTTTGCCTCAGCTCCAGTAGATGGCCTAAGCCCCACAGGGACTTTCCTGCCCTCCCTGAAGAGTGGCAACAGAACTGCTTGCTCAGCCCCAGGACCTCCCCCATGCCCACAGGCACCACAGACTGAACAGACACACTTCTCTGCTCCCTGCACAAGATGTGTCCCCACTCTCCCTGTCACTGGGATCACATAGAAGCTCTAGGACTCAGAGATGGCCTCTGGGGGAAGGACAGCATAACCACCACCCAGTTTGCTGGGCATGCTCTGCCTACTGGAACAACTTTGGCTAAAGCCATGACAAAGTTTGTGCTTTCCTGCTCAATCTTCAAAAGTTTGTGGGCACTTCTGAGGAGTGTTCAAGCTTTCTTGCTCATATGCCTCACTAGGACATATATGATATTAAACTTAATAATGTCCTTGTAGAGAGAACTGCAGCAAAAACCATTAAGAGCATGTGGAGTCCTTTTCAGAAATTGACTGAACCCCATAAAATATTAATTATTCTCTGGCTACAGTTGTGCTGAAGTGAGGTTACTGTTTTTCATAAGGCACTCAGCGCTTCACAGGACTGTGCTCTTTAACTCCACCAAGTGATGGTAAATGAAAAGGATAAGCACGTGGGACTGTCTTGCTCCTACATCTCTAACATCCTATATTTTTGCACTGGTATTTATAACTCCAGATTTGTCTGTGACACAGTAATGCCCCTGAGCCGCTCATCTCCCTGTATAGAAGCTAATCAGTACAGAAGTATTATTGATACCTAACCCCTTCCCTGACCTCACAGAGGAAGAAAGAATTTGCTTCCTGAAAGCTGTAAAATAAAAAGCAGGACTACAGCACTGACCAACAACAAGGAAACTTGTATTTAATCTATTTAACAGACCAAGCTGATTTTTTGTTAAAGGAGTTCCTGTAAAAGATTCCTCTTTTACTCAGGTTATGTCAGGAGGCTTATGACCAGAGTGTTGCACTTTATTTGGGGACCTGTGCTCTGAGGGGGCAAATAGGGTGCAATTGCACACCTACAATGGAGAAGATGTTACAGCGGGCTGCCTGTTTGCATTCTCAACTTTCTCCATCCTTATTTATGGCATAAAGTGTAACTTTTTCTTAAAGTCAGTCCAGAATTAGACTTCTATTGTTGCTAATGGTTAGCATATAATTAATAGTCAAACACTGTGATGATCTCCTAGTTTTTCTGGCACGCATGTTTGTAGTGAGTGGGAGTTTGGCTTTTCAAGAACTACAATTTGAGCATGGCTCTGTTTACTTCCACTTTAGCCACATTATGAAATCCCATCTGGTTTAGAACCAGGCATTAAAGGTAATCTTACGTGGGTACAAATAGTCGTTAAATAAAAATAGAAACTCAGTTGTAAGAGGTTTACCATGGTCCTTTAAATGCAGTACTAGCCTGAGTTCTGGTCATGAGCAAGACTCTGAACCTGGGAGATATAATCGTGAACAGAATAAAAGAGACACTTGTGTAATAATATGGGTGCCAACGAATCATTGCCAAGTGATGGCCCTGTCCCAGAGATGCACCATTATTACAGCAAATTTATGAGAGAGTGCCCATCCGGGCAACTTAGTCTGCATGAATTCAAGAAACTCCTGGGTCTGCAGGGGCTGGATCCACAGGGAGATTTATACATTAAACGAGTGTTTGATATCTTTGATCTGAACCAGGTAAACCTTCTTTTATTTATGTCTTTAATGTCATACTATTGTTTGTGAGTTGTAGCCTGCAGGCTTTTCTTTGTGATCTGCTCACAAAACTGCTGTCATGGACAGGGTTGCTGCTGTGGTGCGCTAAAGGTGAAGAGGTGGGACTGTGCTTTGTGAGCTTTGAGTAGGACTCTCACTAGTACTTTCCAGGTGCACTTGAAAAATATCAAGAAACAATTCTGAAAATTAGATGTAATTTGCAGTTCACAGGTTATTCTTCTATCCTTTGCTTATCCTGTTCTTGTATGTGAGCATATAAAAATATTTGTATGTGCAAATACAAAGTTAGTTAACAAATTCCTTTTTCATAACAATATTAGACAAGGGGGAAAATATAGTCTCCACTTAACCAACAAAGTGCATCACAGATGCACAGATTTGCCCAAAATACTGTATTGAATGTGTGACACAGAGGAAAATGTAGCTAAGATTAGGAAATAACACACAGTGCCCAACTTATGAGACCAGAGAGACTACCAAATGAAGAGGTAAAGCAGATTCTTTGCATTGTATCTCCAATTTACTCTCCCTGAAACTGCAATAACTGCTTGTGGTTGCAGTCAGCTCTCCCTAACTTGTAAGCAATGCCCAAGTTATGGCCATCTGGTACTTGTGTGCAGCACCTTTCACTAGGTGTAGAAGACCTTAGACCATGTGGTTGTGAAGGAAGAAGGCAAACAACGTGGAAGAATCTAACAACTGACAGACTGCTGGGCAAGTGTGGGTTGTTTCCTAGGTCTGTCTTGAGGACTGCCTTATGCTTCTAGGTCCTGGAGCTGGCCAGCTTGAGCCCTCCACTCATGGCAGTTCTGGAGTGTCCCAGGACACTGCCTACCAGCACAGGCTCTGCAGATCACTCTACAACTCTGGATTGATATAGAAGTGTGGAGGGTGAAATAAATGCAGCTTTCAGAAAGAACATGTGCTCAGGTTTAGTTGCTGTGGCAGTGGCCAGATGCATTTAAAATGGCAACACCTTGCTAATAGTCACTTCTCTATCTGTGGGGTAATGTAGAGGAAATCAGTCTCAGAAAAATTGCTTTACTACTCATTGTATTGCTAACCTTCACACCTTTTATGAATACATTCTCAGGGGACAGCAGGCTATGGCTGTATAGCCAATACAGGAGAAAGTATTTCCTATTACTGCCTTTTCCATGTCTCTGTTCTGTATTTCTGATTACTTGTATTTTAATCTCTATTCAGTTATAATGATTGTGTTTCTGTTACCATACAGCCTGAATTGCTTTGCTTCTTTTTCTATCACTCTGTTGTTAACAACACTGTTTTCATAAGCTTAATTATATTTTTTGTTTGTTTCTGAGACTGAAAACCACTATTTTAAGGTATACTTTTGGAAATAACAAGTATCAGGCAAACACTTTTCAAGTACCTGTCCATGATGCTTTTATGTGGTTAAGCTGAGAATAAAGTAGCAACAGACCAGCCTCTCAGGGCAGGAGAAAGGAACAGTGTATGTTATTGATGAGTTAAAATAAGAGGATCTCCTCACTCCACATGTTCACTTTTTGTCCTGTACCCTTGCTACAGCTTTTTCTTCTCTGCAGGGGTTTTTGGTGGAAATGTAGGCTTTCATCCTGAAAGGTGCTTTTAGTTAAGTACAGATATGTGAAGAGTGGTCAATGGATAGCTGACTGGGAGTATCACACTGTGGGCTCTTAAATGGCAGCTATGATTGTATAAATAAGGTGTCTTTATCCTTCTGCAACATTATGTAGAACATTTAGGCACTCTGCAATATTAAACAGATGATAATCTTTCATCTGCAAACCGCTGAAGTTAATGTATGTGAGTGGTTGCATGCATAATAGGCATGGATTCAGAAATAATTTGGTCATTTGGGCTTTTTCTTACAATCAGTTTCCCTCAGCACTACAGAGACTTCTCAGGTTTGTAGGTCAAAATTTGATTTCTTTTGCTTTTGCACTCTGGTTGTTGCTTTCTAATAAAGGGGTCATTACCACAGTGAGTGGTGGAGTATATAAAATTTCTTGATAGAAATGATTTCTTTTCGCTTAATAGTACCTTTTTATATAGCAGTGGTGTTTAGCTGGAGAGCTAGCAAACTTGAACATTCTCCCATGTTTTGCCTAGCTGACTTTTATAGATAAATGACCTGATTTTTCCCTTGTCTAACTTTTTGTAGCCAGACAAAAACATGGTTTAAAAGTGGGGTTTTTATAGTTTAACACTGTCATGACTTCTATTGCTGAAGTTTATATATAAAATCATATGGTCTGTGGACGGGTTTAAAGTTCATCTAAATCTGAATAAACTAATTCTTGGAAACTTAAGTCATTTAATCAGGTCCTCTTCTGTCAGCATAAAATATGTATTTCTCATGTGGGCTTCTGTTTTCACACAAATAGAAATCTGCTCAGAAAGCTGTGCTAAAGTGCTGGGCCTGAGATTAAACTACAGTTTCAATTATAGCAGCTTAATGCTTCTTGAGGTAAGTTGGGGTCACCCATGCCTAGAAATATTCCATCATGAATATTATAATTAAACACTCTTAAAAAAACGCATAGGCTTTCTCCTCCATGTTTCATATATGCCCAGTTTAAAATTTCTAGAAGGTAAAATGTGAACCATTAGCCTCATAGGAAGACAATGAGGCTTGTGGGGGAAAAAAAATTAGAGTACTGAATTGCATTTCACCTCCTTGTTAACCTTTCTGCTTCCAGTTGAGATTTGTTACAGACATCTTTTGTCTACTTAGGATTTTGATTTAGAACAAAAAAAAAAAAAAAAAAAAAAAAAAAGCACACACAAAAAAATCACTAAATCACTTGCCATTGAACTGGGAACAGTGAAAAAAATGATTGTGATAGCAGCTTATGGTTTTTGTTTGTTTGTTTTTGTTTTTACCAGTTAGTGACAGATTGATAGCCTAGTCAAAGCTTGGTTCACTCACATCATCCATATAACTGTTAACATAAATTCAGTTGCAAGCCAAACCCTAGAGTTCCTCGGATTTCTTTAAATTGGAGATAATAGTTCAGTACCCTTTTTATGGTCAGTCAACGTGACAGTAGGGGGTACGTCTTCACAGCACAGTTCAGTCTCGTGTGGAGATATTGAGGTTACTTCTGGCCTTGCCCATAGCCAAAGCATGTTAGCAAGGAATATTGCACTAATTTACCATGCTGAAGAGGCAGTGCTACTGTGACTGTAGGGCTTCCTGGACCCATGAATCTTGCATGTTTGTATGTGACAGAGAATAGCCCTGTACAGGTATTCAAGCCAAAGTCTCAACAGAGTGCATCTGTTCAATGGATAAAAGCTGTTCCCAGTCAGTGCCCATTTCTGTTGAAGTTTAGTGACACAAGCTTTGTCTTCTCAGGATCATACTCTCACTTTAAACAAAAATCCAGATTACTGTCATCCACGTCCAATGGCTTCTAGATAGGTTTGCAACTGCTAAATTTAATAATTGAATTCTGCAAGAACAGATTGATTGAGTTCTTGTGACCTGTGAAGGACAAAATTTACATAGCCATTTAACATGTGAAACAGTGTACTGAAAAATGGGATGCAGCTATAGTAGTTCTCTTATTGCCTGTTTCAGCATTAATTGAAACTAGCTACAAGAATAAATGTCTTGTTGCTTTGTAAGAAAATTGTATTTTAAAAGTTAGGTACTCTATGAAGAGTAAAGAGGATTAATAGGATTTTGGTATGTAGCTCCAGAGGAAAAACATGCAATTTCAGGGATTTTCTGCTAACATTTTGTAAAGCATTCGATGGTCCTCAACAGAGAATGGCAGTTTTTGCTAAACCTCCTGTGCAGAGATTAAGTTGGTAGATGCAGAAAAATGGATGTTCCATAGCAAAGAGTTTACAAAATCTTTACATAAGTAATCAACTGCTGATGTTAATTTGTAGTCATCCTTCTAGTTTGTGCTTTTTCATTTAATATTTAAAGTAGCCCTATGATAGAGTTCAACTGACATCATTAGGCAGATTAGGACAGAAAAAAAAAATTTGAAAAGGGAAAGAAAGTCATAGCACATTATTTACTGTAGAACAGGTAATAAGAAACACAAAAATGTGTTACTTCAATAGAACAGTCGTCTGTCAAAATGTCTACATAGCAATGAAAACTAAATCTCAAAACATCTTTTGTTGGGAGCCAGATAACCACTCCTTTTTTCCTCACTCTACCCTACTGTACTTCTGTGCCTTTATTTTTTTTACTCTCATTTACAGTGATTTTCAGGTAGACTTTTCATCATCTTATTCTGTGGTCTGACTATAAATAGATATTACCCTCTCTGGTTATAGTGGCTTGAATGGGATTAGCCAATATCTCCTCTTGGGTATTGTAGTAGAAGGAAAGGTACATTATATGTTATGAAATCCTCTGTGAAAGCAGTGGTTGTAGTTCATTCTTAGAAAAATATAAAAATGCTCACAGAAATATTTAATGTTTTTCATAGATGTTTTAGTGAAAACTGCAACTCATTGACTTGCAGTTGCTTTTTCCTCCACTTTTTCCCCCTTCTTAAGAAGTGTGAGAGACAAAGAAATGTTATTTTCTTTGACATTATATGATAAGTTGTAAATGTTTGATATGGCCCAACTATGCAGTGGTTTCCTGTCACTATGTGACAGCTGCCTTCCATGTTCCCGTGAGAGCATGAAGAGCTTTTAAAGCATTGCCAGTGTGCAATACTTTAAACACTACCTGGAACCTAAATATTAAGCGTTCCTATTTCTTATGAGATCAGAATGACTCAGGGTATCTCTGTTAACTTTCCTTTGCTTAAAATTTGGTTCTCCAGTTGGGCTTCCTTTCTTGGACTGCCTTCCTCTGAAGTGTCTTGAGGACCCCAAATAGCTGCTATGATAAGAATTGTCAGGCTGCCTAAGAAACTGCTTAGGCTGATTGTTGTATCCCTACATCTCTAGTGGCACTACCAAAGTTGACACACATTTGATGTTATAGCTTATAGTTGTGAGAGGATGATAATTATAGAAATATTTTCCCAAACTTTTCTGAACAGCTTTTGTTTTTTGTATCCTAAGTCTTCAAATAGTTTTGGAAACATAAATTCAGCTGCATATGTAGTTTTAGGGATATATTTAGGCTGGCATAACTTTTCAGGCAAGTAACTTTTCCTAGCTTACTCTAACCAGCCAGGTTAACCACAGCAGTAAGACTGCAACAACAACATATACATTACACATAAGGGGTCAAAAGCCATATAAGCTGATACTGTGGTTGCAAGACATGCGAGGTTTTATGTCATTTCTTTTCTGTGCTTCTTGAGATTCATTGTGCTCAGCACACATGGGTAGTGCTTAGAGAAGTATAAATCCACTTTGCCTAGAGAAGTATAAATCTTGCTTTTTCTGGTTTTGAACAGTTTTTCATTCTCAAAATTGCCTCTAAATAAGTCCACACAACAGGAAATATTTTTAAAATGTTTTTCTTTTCATGGCAATCATAGCTGTCACATTGTAAAGTCAGCAATAAAAACCTGTGTGTCAAAAAATTAATTAGCTTCTAAACCAAGGGCTAGATGAAAATAAGAATAGAAATGTTTCTTACTCAGAAATAATCCTTCTGTCAGAAGTAACAGAAATCTACAGCTTTTCTTGAAATATTCTGGCTTTTTGGAGTTGATATGTACATGTAGAAATCCTTTTCACATTAGTTTTGGACACAATCCAACAAAAGCAACAAAACCAACAAAGCCAGACCATTTGTTTTGCCTTAATCTGAAGTAATGTTGCATAAAATTATCTCAAACATAAAGTAACTAGTCTGATTACTGTAAATAAGGACAAGATTAAAATATGGTTTGCTGTGTTCAAAGTAGTATAGTTATATCATTTTTGTCAGTACGCCTAAGTGCCTTTTAAATGTACTGTAAAAAAAATTCCATGGAATAGAAATGATTTTCTATAACTATTTAATCTGGCTCCATGAAACATTACTCAATTTATAGATGGTTTTAAAGAATGTCTTTGTTCTTCTTCTTACCTCCAGTTATTTTATTTTAAATCGTTTTTTATATTGATTCCAAAAAGGCTGTAGAAATCCTTTACTTAGTAAGGATTTCCCATAATTATTGGTGCAATCCCACAATTTTGTTTTCTAATTGTTTGGTATAGGATTTATTGCTGTAATAGTACTAACTTACACTATAATAGTGTGTCATTGCCAGCTAAAAGGCTATTTTAATAATATCAGTAAAACCATCACTTGCTAAATGTCAGTACAGGGGCATTCTTGAATTCTTGAGTACAGATGAATTCTGCTGCACCCACTACTGCTTTGGCAGCTGGCTGTCAGAAGTCTCCTTTCGCAATAAGACCCAGCACATGAGATCTGCACGGCCTAAGACTGCCCAGCCCTTAGGTCCTGTACAAAAGGAAAGCTTTAGAGTTTTCTCCTGTGCACCTACTCAATGACCAATCTTATACATCAAGCTGAAGCAATTACACTTTTGTAGCAAAGTGTGTAGGGCTTCTTTGAAAATTTAATTTAAGTGTACACAAATTAGCATGTACTCTGCAGTTGTCATTGAGCTTTAAAAGCACTTGGAGCATATTACTAACATTACCAGTTAATGTTGAATTTTATCACATTAAGTGAACAGGCAATGAAGATTAACTTTGCACAGTTAATCATAATTACTTTAAAATACTGCTTGTTAAATTATGATGTAGATAAAGAGAACAATTAATTTAAAGAGTTCAATAATATGTTTCTTTTATTTAAAGAAATTATTTTTCAGAAGTACAACCATAGCTTTTTTCTATTTATTGCCTTAATAATTCTGAATAGAGCAGTTGAAGGGTACTTCTAGTTTACATTTTGTTTTTTCTTCCTTTATCGCTTTAGTGTTACTTTGAAATATCCAAAAATATGCAATTGTGATTAATGCATCTGTTGGTGATAATGATGTTGGTGAACCAAGCTTTGGGAATGATAAGAATTACAGAAGAAATGCAACAGAAATTGGATGATCTCTCTTAACTAATTTGGTCACAAACTCATGTAATGACATTAAATTTATATTGTTCTTGTGATGAGACATGATCTATAATCTTCCATTATTACAGAAATAAAAAATGCTTATGAGATAAAGAAGGTAAAGTATTAACTTTTTTCTTCCTTGAGGTCCTTTATCTGATAGTACAGAGTAGTCTAGAGAATGATAGGAAATGTGCTTTAATTAATGCTTTCTTGCATGCATTCCTTGAAGCATCAATGCCTAAAATATGATCCACCTGTGATCATCTGCCAAATAGAGCATCTGCCACTAGAAGGCATCTGTGTCTTCAAAGTGTTTTTTCTATAGGTTTGTCAAACAAGAAAAATTTGCTTAAACTATCAACAAAACTCTGCTAGAAAAACAGAAGGCTATGGAGTCATGGCTGTTTTTTGTTGTTGTTTTCTTTTCCTTGCCTACTGTTTTGTTATAAATTGAGAAGGATGCTCCTAAAAGCATAAGCAGAGGCTCAAAATTAGGGGGTGGAGGAAGCTGAAACCCATCATCTGGTAGGCATTGGTGGAGGGCTAGGTCCTTGAGCATGTGCTTTCCTTCTGTTCAGCCCTCCTGGATGCTGCTCTACCATGCTGCAGGCTGAGTGCAGGGCCCAGCCCAGTGCCTTGGTGACATCCCTGTCTCCCTGCTTGGCCAGTAACCTTGAAGGGAAATGGAGTGTGGTGGCGGCTAGTTGGAGTAAGGAGGGAGAAGGGGAGCTGTTAATTTTGAAGAAATATAATTGTTACTCATTCTAGCATTTTGGATTTCAAACAGTTTCTCCAGGGTGGTGAACACACCTGAAAGCCTGGTATTTTCTGTCCCCAAATATCACAGGTCTCGAGCTTGACAAAGCAGAACCTTGTGTAACAGGCTGATCAATATAGCCTGGTCTCTTTATGTAACAGTGGGTATGCAGCTGTCACAAAACCACTTAACGATTTGCTGCTCCTAATTCCCTGCTTCTTTCTTAGTCCTTACCTAATAGCCTTTGCTTGCCAAGAGTTTCCCCCATGCCCCATGACAAACACCAGCTTTGTTTACTGAGGAAACTGGTAATTTTGGCCACAGCCAGAGGGAGGCCTGGAGTCCTCTCCAAGCCCCAAACTCCATCAGACCCCAGGGACATGTCAAAGTAGTAGAGTCAGAAGTAGCTCTGTATTTCTTCAATAATCTGTATGCTGCCTTTGATGAACAGCTGAAAGTCTTCAGAAATTAGAAACACACAAACAAACAATAACAAAAAAAAAAAAAAAAAAAGAGCAAAAAAATAGGGGAAGATGCAATGGATCAAAATGAATCCACCTTTAGTTTTCTGAGGATGGAGAAACCAGTACTATGAATGGTAGGGCTAGACAGAAAGGGAGGAGCACACAGGGTTAGCTATAAATTTCACACAGTTATTCTGAGCTGTTGTAATCTGCTATTTGACCTGTGCCAATATATACATAACCGCTTCTCTCTCCGTTATCAGGTTTAAATAGCAGTCTAAAAGATGGGGTGGGGAGGGAAGGTGGCTTAATGTTTTAAGCCCTTGGTTTGAAATACCTGGACAGTCTATATTTGCACACTTGTTAATCCAGATAAAGTCTGTCGAGCTATTCTCCTGCTGTCATGTTGAGTTTTAGAGAATTTTCAGGAGCAAATCTGAAAACAAGGCACCTCTTACAGACAATTAATAAAGTCCTCAGTACTCTGGGCAAGACAATGAGTTCACAATTAGTGGTGTTTTGTGGGGACAGAAATCATCCCTTTCTATATGTGTAACTGTTGTGTGTGGCTGAAGAAAGCTGGCTCGCCCATGTCTGTCTCCATAGGGCTGCATCAACACTGTCAGTAAATTGTGTACAAGAGCTTCATACCCAAAATGCCCAGTTCTGGTTGTTCTGCCCAAACCCTGAGTTACTGCACTGTTTAGGATTAGCTGTGTATTCACAGCTTCCAATTCAATTATTTTTAATCTGTGTCCAAATAATTTAAAGCTGTGAGAGTTTTTTAAGGACCTGTGAAGATTAACAACACTATTCTAGGAACCAAAGCATAAAGCCCTTCTCAGGCTTTCAGGGTTTGAGTACTAGTAGTTGTTGCATAAGGCCGCCTTCCTTCACTGCCCTTTTCCTTCACAGAACACAGCTCTGTCCTGACTGAGTATAAGTGGGCAGCCTCCAGCAATTGCACATAAACTGACATCCTGAAACAAAAATGTCTCACACAGAAGAAAAAAAAAAAAAAAAAAATGATAACATGGGATCTCCTGATAACAGAGTAGTTTAATAACTGATGAATAGTCCCATTTTTATATACCATGTTGCCCTTGTCCAGATTCAGGGAAATCTCGTGTTTCTGGCATAAAGGAAGATGTCACCTGTCATTTGCTTCTTTCTAGCTAGGTTTTCAAGCTAGTTATTTTCAAACGTGGAATTGCCTCAGACCGTTCAATTTTGGGATGGTAAATCCTCAGACTTTGCCACCATTCTTTCCAGTATGTGGGCTGTGTCATTCTGCTAGTCTGACCTTGACTGTAGTGAACAGAGGCCTTTTACCCTGTGGTATTCACTGTTGCTTAAAACCAATTTAGTTAAAAGTTCTTCACCTGAATCTTTTCCTTCAGAACAGATATTCACAGCTCCAGCTTGCTTTTACTTCAACCTTTTCAATATTGTGAGGCTGAGCTCAGATTTTTGGGCATTCAGCTCTTTTGTCTTCTTCTTTCTCCGGTCCTAATGTCACTGAGCTGCTTTCTACTGATCAGGATCTGGGCAGTGGGATATGTGTCAGTGCAAGAAGCTTCTGTTAGCAGAGTCAAGAGCTGATGGCAGGGTGAGACCGCTGACCGCCTTTATTGCCTGCATGGAAGCTTGTTCTCAAATTAGTCTGATGTTTCCAGGTCACAGGTGTGCTAAAAAGAAAGGGACAAATTTTGCTGGGCGTAATTGGTAAGATCTCCACTAAACAGAAAGTCTTGTTTCATAAAGGCCCGCTTGACACAGCCTCCTGACAGTAAGTAGCTTAGCAAGCCCAAAGACATGGTTTCCAAGGCAGGTCACCCAGCTGGGCAGTTCTGTCAGGAGGCAAGGTCTGCACAGCATGTGCAGAGCATTGTGCAGGCCCTGGAAAGGGGCCAAGAAGTGAGAGAAAACTCATCCCTGTAGGGGCTGAGGGTAAATGTGGCAGTTCTGTGTTGGCAAGCAGCTAAGGCAGGATGAGCACAGGGCAACCATCACATAGGCAGGGCCTACACAGGGCCTGGGGACAGAGGGCGGGCCAGGGCCTCAACCGATGGCACACCTGGAGCCCAGGGAGTGGGCATAGGGCCTGGCAGTGCAGGGCAATCCATGTGGTCCCTGAGGATTAGTGTCATGTAACCAAAAAATTCTCCTTCCAGTTTTGGAATCTGCTTTTGTGCTTGTTTTGTGAATGAAACACTGTCACAAAGGGCTTCGGAAATGCCCATCAGTGAACTGAAAGCCAATCACAGCATCAAGGGGAACTAGCGTGCACAACCATCATGTGGTTCAGTCTGCCCTTAAGCTTGTGGTTCTCCTGATCAAGCTGGTGCAGGCTAAAAATACATTTATTCATTTATTTATTTTGAATAAATAAATGTTAAGGTAAGGAGTAAGTCTATAAGACTTACTCAGGGACATGTAAAAGAAGTTTTGAGGGCTTTTTGTTGGCTCTCTGGCCCACTCCTCAGAACCGCTTTGGGGAGATTTCCCCCATTTGGGGAGGGAGTTTTTCCTGCTTTTCCACTGTACGTAGAGGATGTATCTTGTGAGCTTAACCCAGCAGACTTTGTGTATGCGGGCAGGGAAGGGAGGATAAATTCACTCTCCCTCTGAAAGCCAGCAGTATTGAGTAGCATGTTGCCTTTGAGGTAGGCAGGTTCCAGCTCCACACAGGCACAGACAATAAGCCCTGACATTCAACAACTCCATCAGTCACCTTACTCTGTCCAGTGTCCTAAAATGTGAAATAAGCAGGTTTCACTAGTGCTAACTCCTTTGAATAAAAATATTTTGAATGAGCACTTTGCAATAACACAGTGAAGCACTGGAAGTAAATTATTTCTATCTTCCAGCTAGTAAACAACTCAGCTTATTGTGGTTTTGGTGCTTTGTTGTTGTTTTTCTTTATTATTATTTTCTTATTATTTATTTTACTATTTTTATGGTGTCCCTTTGCTTGTGATTGAGTGACATCCTAATTAGCAACAGATACCTTACCATGTGTGCTGCACAGCATGAAACTTTACAGAGCCTGGAGACACATGAGGAGATACCTAGGGATTTGTATTGTGAATGGTTATAGAGCAGCAGATGGGTAAATCAGCACTGCAGTATTCTTTTAATAACATCATAATACATTTATTGGACTATTAATTGTACTTGAAGAACGAGGGATTATCTTCATAGGTTATTGTTATGATTTTTTCCATTATTTAATGCACTATACTAAGGCTTCTCTATGCCACTGTCAAAAATGCAGTATTTTTCTTTCTTTGAAAAAGCTCTGGATATGTGTATCATGATTTCTATAGCTTTCATATCACATACATTATAGGCAGAAAATATTTATGTTTTTTGATGGAGAAAGGAAAAACAGCATGCTTCTTGTCAATGCCTCTGTGCAACATGTTTCTGGTTCCATACCATGTAGGTAAACATGTTGGCCTTCTCAGTATTCATATTTCTGGAGCAGTGGCTTCTGAGGTTAACACGTTGCTGGTGGTCTTTGTGTGGCTACAGCCATATGTGTCTGGGGCTTTCCTAGTTACCACAGGGTCCCTCAGATGTGTTTCAGAGATTGGTTGTTTGTCTTTTACCTTGGTCCTCAGTCTCTTCCCACTTGGGACAGGCCAAATAATCCACTAGATAAGAGTTCATACTACAAAACATTAAGCTGATTTTTACATTTTCCAAACTTCTGGTATTCTGTTGCTGGTAAGAGCAATGGAAATAAAACAAAGACATAAAGAGAAAGCAAACAAAATACAGTTTTCCAAAACCCAGAGTGAAATATAAGGGAGGAAAAAAAAAAAGAAAAAAGAAAAAAAAAAAAAAAGAAAATTAATCTAGTCACAGACATGAAGAAAGCCTAAAACTAATCTGCAGTTTCAGTAAGTAGTATGAAATTCAATGAAGAGGCAGCAATGTGAAACGCATGTAACCGCATTCTTAATAGATCTATAAAATTAGGGGGTGGAAATGTAAAATATCTGATGAGATGTTTCTTGAAATAATATTTCCAAAAATAAAATCCAAGTTGGTGTGCCAGAAAGAAGCATAAAGTTTGTGGTATATAATGTGCCATTTTTTGGCAAAGTATCTGCTTGTAATACTGGGCCTAATCTTGCTGGAAAACTACATGCAGTTACTGTCAGATTTAATTTCATCCCAAACTGCAGTTGAGGGGTATCTTTGGCTTCACTGAATTTACTGTAATTAAAATTACAGTAAATCCAGCAATGATGGCAGAACCTGCACAGAAAGTCTGTGAAACCATAAGTCAGCCTGCATAAGATATGCATACACAATTTCTGCCTCTACACTGAATCCAGTGTGTTGGATTGGATTTACCTCTTAGGTGCTACTGCTTTGTACAGAACAACTTTGCACAGAAATGGAAACAAGCACTACAAGTACGGCAATGAGTCACACCATGCCTTTATGAGACTTCTTTTCCTTTGTTCTAATAAAGTCAGGAGGACACATTAATGCTGATGTATCACAATAAAAATAAGTAACATGCTAAACCTAGTAGATACTCATCCAATCACCTAAGTCACAGGCCAGCTGAAGCTGATGACAGCCTTTCCAAGGTTTTCCAAGTGTTTGGATTCTGACCAATATAAAGATCACAAGATTAAATTTACCAGCTGCTAATTCTTTTTATATGCACAGAAGAAACAGTTGGAGCAAGTACTTTCCAAATTCAGCAACTGTTCTTCCATCCTCACTGCTTTTTTACAGAAACAGAGGAAATGTTACAGTAGCTTAGACCACCTGACCATGGAGTCCTGTCCATCAGTAGCTTCAGAGAAGGAAGCAGAAAATAAGGAATTAAGTCAATCTCAAATGTTCCTTCCCTATGAATATCCCCCAATCCTCACTATTTACATGTATAAACTAGCTTATGACCTGAAGGCTTTATATCCCATGAAAAATGTATCAGTCAGAGAGATCTGATGTGGTTTATACGGATAAACCACAGTATCTGGAGCTCATGGCAGGTTACCGGTTACCAGGCACGATTCTTATTGCATTATCTCACAGATGAATAACACCTGGAGCATCTCTGTTGCACTGGAAAATATCCAAATTTCTGCAGCAATTGCATGAAGATAAACAGCTCCACTGCAGAAATCTCAACAGTACCAAACTGGATATCCCAGACTCCCCTTTTTTGCATGTAGAAGCCTACCACAAACTTGTTTTTCTTCTCTTCAAACAATGTCAATAGAAATTGCTCTGAATTGATTTGCTTCCCCTGCAGCTTTCAGGAAAGAACAAAACTATCTGAGCTAACACTTCTTCATACAGTGCTTCCAGTTGAGCTCATCCTTGTTAAAGACCACAGGATATTCCTACGTTAAAGTGCTTTATAAATCAGCTTGTATATTGAATTCAATGACCTGTTTCTGTGAAATTGCCAGAATGAACAGAAAGTGAACATTATTAAATGGAGGTTTTCTCTCTTTCTCTCTTAGGATGGATTTATAGACTTCTTGGAGTTCATAGCTGCAATAAATTTGGTTATACGAGGGAAAATTGACCAAAAATTGAAATGGTATTTTAAGCTATATGACGCTGATGGAAATGGATGTATTGACAAAAAAGAACTATTAAGCATATTCACGGTAAGCAAATTATGACCAATCATAATTGCGTTTGGCATAGCGCGTTATCTCTGAAACATTAGTTGAAACATCGCATGTTGTATTTTACCTAATGCTTTACAGTCATAAAAGCAGAACTGTTCTGGCTAGTGACACTCTTGTCATTGGTTTCTTGCTTACTGAAATAAACATATCTAAGTAGTATTTTACTTTACACCATAATTCTCTATATATGCTGATTTACTGAAAATGCAAAACTATAGAAACAGGAGAAACACTATTGAGATAAACTGTGTAAGAAGGCAGGGTAGAGCTGAAGTAGCATAATGAATAAAACAGCTGTTTGCAAGCATTTGTGCCAGTTTGTTGTGGAAAAATGGCTTCTCAAACTGAACTTTCTGCACAAAAAAAAAATGTAGATGTTGTCAAAATATTCAAATATTTTCATTCGTTTTGAAAGGCTTTTAGATTTGTTTACTACAAATGCCATTACTTGTTTTTTTAAATTAACTTGGGGAAAGTTAATTTTATCATTAAATCCTGCACTGACATTTTGATACAAATATTGTAGATTTTTTTTTCCTGAAAATGGGTGTATTTCAAGCCCACAAACCAAAGCAGTATAATTCTTTCCGCACAACGATTTCCGTATTTTTCAACTTGCTCTGGTGAGCTAATATTTTGCACTTCAGTAGCTGCTTTCAACCAAAAGATATTATAGGGTTCCTTGCAAATATGAATGACTTGTAATACTTCTTTCTAAATGTACTGAACTTGTTACAGATCAAGGTTTTGCTGCAGGGAGCATAAAATCTAAATAGGGATTTAATGTCATAATAAACAAGGAAAGTAGTTTTCCAAGATTCTGTCTTGCTGCTGGTGCCTGGCTAGTCATTGTTAGAGACTTTCAAGAGCTGCTGCCTCAAATGAAAGGAACCAGAGCTAGATTAGCCATGTGGTCAAACAAATTAAGTTGATGCATCTCCTTCTAAAGAATGGCTTTCTAAATGCAGAAGGAGAGGCCTAGCATAGCCCACATTTCTCCTCATTTAAGACTGATGTCATCTTTCTGTTGTTGCAAGTCTCCATCATTTTCTACTTGAAGGCATTGATGCAGCTGCCTTTGTCTTGGACTCTATCCAAAACGGGAATTAAAAACATTTTAATGTAAAGATTTCTTTTTTTAGCTTAGCTGGTTTTAAAACTTCTACTTCTCTTTTGGAGTAAGAGAACTTTTAACTTAAACCTGTACAAGTCATTTGACTTACGCTAGATGAAAATAGATGAAACTCTAAACAAAAATAAAAATCTGGCTCACAGCCAGTGAGGGCTCTAATTATACTGAGCATCAGTAATCAAGGGTTTATCCAAAAAGATATATCAGATCTGAGACTTTAATATAAATCAAATAAGTCCTATTAAAACTTCATCTGTCCCTACAGCTATACAAGCTTTGGACCAGCAGATCATTTTAAGCCATCAAAATTCTTGCCAGAGCACTAGGCACCCTGTCAGTGCCTTTTTAACAGCCCGGATAATTTATTTTGTTATTTAGGGGGATTTTGTGGGAGTCAGTGATTCAAGTACTTCAGGAAGTACTGCTTTCCTCTTAGTGGTGCAACAAATTTAACTTTGATGGAGGTATAGCCTTTTGAAGGCTGCATCGGGGTCAGGCATACAAAATACCAAAAGTATCCATAGTATGATTGAGTAATACAAACAAGTTTATGTACCTACATTTTCTAAAATTCTTGCTGCCTTTAGGAACTCTGTGCAAAGTATGGTAAAGACAGTGACGGTTAGGAATTGGCCATCAGTGCTGAATGTGTTTAGCTTACATTGTAATTCTATATAATGAGTTTTAAAATAGTATATAAAATAATATGGTGAATTACCCTACACAACACCATTCATCTCGTGATAATTAGATGGTAAAAAAAAAAAAAAAAAGTAAAACAAACAAACAAAAAAAACTACAGTGTGCCCATTATATAGCACAAATGCATGTTTATACATAGATATGTATCTATTTTCTCAATCACTAAATGTGATACTGATTCTGAGTCCAACTCTGTAAACACATTTGTTGCATATTGGCCACCAGTTATTAACATATAGGCTCCTTCTTTATTGGCCAGAATGATCACCATATTGCAAAAATGATTGTCTCAGTGAATGGGACACAGTTTTGCAAAGGTATTCATTTATACCTTTACTCCAAATATTGGATACCTTTGCCACAGAAAAAGCAGGGGGGGAGATTACTTTTCTTAACTTCTTTGGAGGACAAGTAAATTCTGCCAAATTTCAGGACTGCCAGTCTAACTTTATTTGTGATTACTAAGTTAAATATTTTTTAATAGAAAAATGACTTAGGCTTTCTCATCATGTGCTTTCAGCTGCGAAAAATAATACTATATTTAAATCACACAGAGCATAGGGCACTCTCTAAACACACAGAACTCTCTAGGGTGAGATAAAAATGCTGGTGTGGAATCTAAAGTGTATTGCAGAATAGAGGTGCCACATGGTTTCAGAAGACCTTCAGAGATATGTAAATGAGGTCTGTAATCTTCAGGCGGTGTTATGTTAATTAAATTTCCAATCCTCATTACTGAAGATTTACTTGAAATAGCTATTTATTTAGCGATTTTGAAAGGGTTGGTGAGCTAAAGAGCTGCATCCCAATTACTGCGGTTGCCAGTGTATTGTTTTCACAACTTGAAGGAAAAAAAGTCTGAAAGAACTTTCTGCATTTCTGTCTTCAGGCTATCCAGGCTATTAATGGGCACACCAACATGTCCGCTGAAGAATTCACAAACATGATATTTCAGAAGATAGATGTGAACAATGATGGTAAGAATCTAGGTTTTCTTGATAATGGCAGGATATTTTTCCCCACGAGAGAGGGTAGGATAAGGAGGGGAGTTGAACATACTACTGAAGAACTGTCTGTTCTAGATAAACTGAAAACCTGTCTGTTCTTCTTTATCTATACTCATCCAGATTTAAACAGTACTGCCCCTATTAACCTGGCACAGGAATTACATGCAGTAGTGGCTAAAACACAAAGGTCTTGCACTGTTCATCTGAAATGACAGTGCTCTGGTTGCACAGCAAAATGAAGGTATTTTTTCGGTATATCCACAATGGCTTAATCTACTTAAACTGAACAAGAAAACCAACTAAGATGCATAGTTGCACATGCCCTATCATGTTTGAAAGACTGGACAGCGTAGTGGATGTCTCTTGAAGTCTGAATGTTAACACATGCTAAGACACATACTATTGTTTTTTCTCAGGAGAACTGGATTAAGCCAATTGGATTTACAATTGGAAACTAAGACTTCAATTCACTGCTTTGGAATTATTTCTAGTAAAAAAAATTTTCACACATTAATGTCTTCCCTCCTATTCCTAACCATGAATATGCTCCTTCTACTGGCAACCACTGTAGTAATTGACAAATTAGAAATGTTAGGAAAGCATTGCAGAGCAAGATCAGATCCCAGCCAAGAATTTGTAGCTTTTTTTTTTTTTTTTTGAGGTCTCATTTGGTGTATTCAAGTTATTTTTAAGGAAGCTGTTTGTAATATATAATCAGAATATAAATAGTGATCTTGTGATGCATATGAATAGCTGGTAGAACATTTTTCCCACCTGTTTCACCCATTTTCAGGGTGAAGGCAAATTACAGACTCCAAACAACACAGTCATATTCTAGAATGTAACCGCAATACTATGATACTTTTTACTTTGACCCCTTCTTTGATCATGTTTACTTCCAAGTAATAGTTGTATCTGAGCTAGACCATCAGCTAAAAAATAACTTGTGTCTTCAATATTAGCAATGAGATGCCAGAACATGAATTATTCAGAATCTTCTTCATAATACTCCCCTTTCAAACTGCTTTCCATAACTAGATACTTTTTTAAATAGCTGCAAAGCAGCAGGACTAACTCAGCCTGAGAAATGGGACTCATTTTTCTAAGTTTATCTTAAGCTATGCTGCCTCCTTGTAGCTGCTTATTAAAAATAAAATAAATAAATAAAAGTAAATAGACAAATAAGCTGTGATGGCCTTCCTCACATTAAAGTACAAGAAATAATCTCATGGCAGCAGGGAGCAATCCCTAAAACAAATCTCCTGATGGCCTTGCAATTTATTTTCATTACTTAAAGGAAATTTCAGGCTCATCACAGTCCCAGTGATCCTGGAGATGCTAGCATAACTTCATTTCACTGGTAACTGCAGTGTTCTTTGTGCACTTGTATTCTGATATTGTTAATTTGAAATATATAGCCCTGGGATCAAAGGAGGGAAGTCAAGACCTGCTCAAGGGAATGGACAGACCATGAAACAGACAGTCCAGTTCTGATGACTGAAACCTGCATAAGCAGGAAAGCGATGCAGCATGTCACTCTGACGAGTCCAGGAACCCTATTTGCACGTTCCAGTCAGTCAAAGGTGACAAAGAGGGGAGGAGATGGGGAGTAAGAGGAATATGTGGAGCAGGGGGGAAGATCTGAGGAAGTGAGTGGACAAGTAGCAAAGCAGAAGGATGCAGACAAGTATGCAGAGACAGCACCTTCTGGCTCCGCTCCTGGGATTATATGAGGGCACTGAGGTTGATAGGGGAGGAGTGAACATCCTCAGGACACTGTACATCAACCACTGGAGAGGGTCTTACTCCTCTCGTTGCAGCCTGAGAGCCAGGACTTGTGTCAGAGGGGCTCCTTTCACTTAGTGTGTATGTGAGCCTGCTCACAGTGCAGTGGAGACCATATGACAAAAGACGAAGCAGCCTTTATTGCCAATGGGTCATTTTCAAATTCTTCACATGCTGATCATTTTTGGTTTTCAGTCAGGTTAAATTTCCAAACTTGCCATGAACAGAAACCAAAACAGAAACAAAACAAAACAAAAACAAAACAAACGAACAAAAAAAAAAAAAATGCAGGTACTGCTTAAATCTGAAAATAGCTGAAATTAATCTACCTAAGCATTTACCAGAAGTGCATGTGATTTACATTGCTGGGCCCCAGAATGCAGGGGACCTTAGTCATCCAGCAAGTTTCTTTTTGCCTGGCCTCTTTCAATTTCTTACTTCAGTAAAAAATCATTCATTTTTATGATTTTAATAAAAAACTTAAGAGGAAAGAATTATTCTTCCTCTTAAACTAAGGCCTGTTTCCCCTTTCAAATAAAAACAGTATCACTGGAATAATTTCTAGCCAGAGAATCGTGTACGCTCCAGTGTACTTTGCCAGCAGACAGATCGCTGCCAGGGAAGTAAGCAGGAGAAAAAGGTTAAATGGTATTCCTGTTCCTGCAAAAAGGAGGTTGTCTTGAAATTTCCAAAGTATTACCTGATTTTAGAATGAGTCCAAAAAAATCACACACTCCCAAAAAAATCTTTAAAATCATGACCATTTCAGTTGCTTGGAAGAATTTCCCTAATCAAACCGCTTAACTGTTTTTTTTTTCATCATCTTATCCTGGCTCTAAATAATCCTTGTAGTCAACACAGGGGATGTGTTTGGTAATCCTCAGCAAATCATCCCCTAATCTCTGTTAAAACCACCTATAAACTAAACTCTGGTTAGCTTGGTAAGAATAGCTCCATGCAGCTGAATTATGCCAGAATGAACCTTTAATTAGAACCCCACACATCTGTCATTGAAGATGCTAAACACTATAGTTGTCTTAGACTTCTGTGAAAGTGGTATTTGATCTGTTTAATAAAGAAAAGTGAACATGAGCTCTAAGATCTAATGCAAAATGGGAAAACATATGACAATATTCTTCCTACATTTGCATATCAGCAGAGAAGTACAGGGAATCTTCTTGGGGGATGCAACCTGGCATGAATGGCCTCGTGTTGGGTTGAGAGTGATTGTTGCATTCCTTGGTTCCTAAAGAGTATCTGATTTCCTTTTAGGGGAATTGACTTTAGAAGAGTTTATCACCGGTGTGGAAAGAGACGGGGACCTAATGGAATTGATTACAAAAAGTTTCGACCTTTCCAACGTACTCAAAGTCATACAGAGCGGCAGGCGGCACAGCATCTGAAGGATTCAGTGATGGATGTAGCATCTGTTGTCATTGTTTCAAGGAAGATAACATTTGATATATTCAGAGAGCTTGATGTTGTCAAAACCAGCCCAGACAATACCAATCACTCAGCTCCAGGAATAATTCTCCCTCAGAATTTTCACTCTTGACTCCACATCTCTCCTCTTCTTTATTCTGTCTCTCGCGAAGGACTGTGGCAACTACAGAACACAAACCTTTGCCCACATACATGTATAATAGAAAAGGTGTTTGATGCAGTACAAATAACTTGTTTGGTCTCTATGAACGCTGTTCAGAATAATAAAACAGTGACAATATCACAAAATGCAACCTTTCTAGAGAACAGGGATTTATTTATTTATTTTAAGTACAGGTTCTTTAATCTGCTATCTAAAATGTGGCAATAAACATCTAGGTAAGATTGGCTCCTATCAGGATCAATTAAGAACAAAGCCTGGCTTGAATTAACTTAACACTTAATCTAATCAGTGCTCAAAATTGGACTAGATTTTCTGGGAAACACCTTGGTCAGCTCAATATTCCAGAGATGTACATCCTCTTTAACAAACCATCTACCACTCTTGATTTCATTACATCTGTATAATAAAATAACATGATGTTTTGATGTTTTTCACAAGGTCCAGCTACCGTTCTTTCAAATTAACTTTTATAGAAGCACTGGGATGAAATTCTGTTATCTTTGTAGAGTAGCATTAGAAGTTCAAAGAATGTTTAAAACACATCATTTTGTAAGCACTGGAATTAATATCATCTGGTTTCCCAGAGATGTGTCCTTTGACTTGTATGTCCTCCTTTGCAAAACAGTTCATCTTCACTGGGCTCTTTGCCACAGCTTCATGAGACAAAAGGTAAGATGTATGATGACTAGCTCATGCTGATGGGACTGCTGGCTTCTGCCAAACAGACTGTTTAACAGCTGAATTCTTCCTGCCTTCCCCTGTCAGGGAGTACTACGGTATTTTTGTCCTGCCCAGATACCTGGGCGAAAGCTTTTAGCAATTTAGTCTCTTTGAGACTTCTACCTTCTTTCAAACTGGGTTGCAATCATCTCTGAATGTGGTAGCTGTTAGGAGTACAGAGAAGGGATTCACAGATGGCATGCATGATCACATATGTCTCATTTTTTTAGGAAACCAAGCTAAAAACAACTCAACCTTACTTTCTAACAAACAAGATTAATTCTTTGAGCTGAAATGTAACTGCATGAGTTGTCTGAAAAGGGAAAATCATGGCTCTCTCTGGTTCTGTTGCAATGGATTCTGTCTCAAGTCTGCAACCAGTTCTATCAAGTCATTATGTTATGTTGTAAGAATAAGTTCTCCTTGGCTGGCAGTGCCCTGAAGGCAACACACTAATACTAGATGCTGTTAGAAACATCAGCTTAATGCAAAATCATTTGTGCATGGGTAGGTGCAGGTTGAAGGAAACACTTATTAAGACTTAAATATGAAAAAGTTTTGCTTTTTTTTTTCCTAAGTCACTACAAGTCTGCATCCATTTAACACAGAAATGTGCTCCATCATCTGCAATTATTATCCCAGGTTCTGGGTTGATCAATGGAATATACTAGAAGTATGCAACAAGCATCACTTGACATTATAAACAGCTCTGACATTATAGTTCTGACATTTGAATCTTTTATATCCTTTCCCAAAAAAGAGAATGATGTATGAGATTGCTGGTGGGTTCGAACTTTAAGTTCTTGTATTTCTTCATCATTGACACATTAATATCTCACTGTCAGTATCAGTTTTCTCACACTTAGACTTCAGAAAATCACTTTTCTTTATTTACTGTTTTGCATTTAGATTCTGTGAGGATGGTGGTCTTCAGAACTGGCTCTAAAATATTTAAAATGAAGTGGTCCAATCTAAGCAACTTGGGTATACAAAAACAGCTGGGTTTTGGGTTGTTGCTTTTAAAATAATGAAGTTTCTGACTTTGAAACTTGACTGCTGTCTATGTATATTGGTCTCTCTCTCTTTTTCTCTTTCAATAAATGGATCTTAAAAGAGAGTATTTCCATTTAAATTTGCCTAATTGTTCTGTGCAACTGTAATTATATGACGGGAATTACCAAATCAAGGGGAGCGTTGTTTTCTATTAAAAACTAATGTATGTAAGGAAGTTCTTAGCCTTTGTGTGTGTGTGTGTGTGTGAAACTAAATTTTAAAGGAGTACCTGACATGCTCACTTTATACACTTCAATATACAATTCTTTAGCAGAAATCTATATAATTAAGAAAAAGTACCTTTTCTGCTTAATGTAAACACTGTGGCACATTTCCTTAAATATTTACCCACAATAATTCCACACATTTTCGGGACTGTTCATAAGATTTCATCTAGGTTTGTGTAAGTTTCCTTTAATGACTTAAGCACTGTTCAATATACAGGTGCTTGAGATAAATGCATTACTGTCACAATTTTCTACTGATCTCAGTCTTTTAAACTTGTCAGGTGTTGATTGAGTGTATCAGTGAAATCAGGTGGCACGTGCAAAGCCTGTCTAATCTGACTCCCCAGAGTCTTGTTCTGAAACAACCTGAAGCTGCAGCTCATCACGGCACAGGTGCTTTGTAGTAAAGAAGGAATATTGTAAGCTGACCTGTCTGTTCAAATGCTTATTGCTGATTTAATAGACAGCAGAAAAGCAAAAAGCAAGCCAAATGTTAGCTCATGTTACATTTACCCCTTAGCAAATATGTAAGTGGTTAAGGGGTAGTGATGAGCCACTGATCTTTTGCTACAAAACACTGCATGGGAGGAAAAAAAAGAAAAAAAAAAAAAACAACCCACATTATAGCATATGCTCTCAAAAAATGTCTCTGTCAGCAAGACTGATGCAGATGCCAGCTGTTAAAGTCTGGAGAAGCTGGGCTGCCTATATCATCATCACAGGGGGGTAGGTTTTAGTTAGGATAAATGCACCCTGAGAGTAGCTAATCGTTTTGTCACCGTATTCACCTTGGAAAGAACCACAGGTTTCAAATTCACTCTGTGCAGCTGGGTGAGCTTAGCCAATCAACAGGGTAATTGGTAGTTTCTCTTCTAATATAAGCTCTTTTTCTGTTAAGAAATCCTTTTGACATTATGCTCTTTTTATTGCATCCAAACAGCTAAAGGTAATTAGTGTGACAGTTCTCTTTTTCAAACAATTCATAATTGTCCTAACATTATCTCCTTTTCTATTCTGGTAGCTTAATATGCTAGAAAAATAAATAGGCACTTTTTCTTCTGAGAATCTGGGAACTCAAAGCGACAAGAAAATTACCTTTTCTTATAGATATGAAATTGCTTAAGCATTAACAGGCATGATTAAGCCTTATGCCAAGTTATGCATCCCTGACAAAGTGGGAGGAAAGCTTGCTGTGGTGTGGAGAAGATATCATAGCTGCATTTGATTTTTGACCTTACGTAAGATTAGCTGTATCATGTAGAGCATAACGGTTAAACACTCAAGCCTCAGGTTCCCTGTGTGCTAGGACATATGTCCACTTATTTGAAGAAACTGCCTCGGTATCTACAAAAAGTCTTGAGGGGTTATAGAAACTACTGAGGAAGTCAAGGAGGGATATTTAAATATCATTTTTAAACATTCTGTTAAATATAGAGGAATATTCCTAAAGTTGGAGACGTAGCTTTTTATTGTACTTTTTTTTTTGATAGGCCTTTATTAGAAATCTTAGGGAGAAAGTAGCTCAAAGACATGTTTTTTAATGTGGTAAAATATAGCTGTTGGATGGAACAGGCTCTTTTCTCCAGTCCCTGCCCAACTGTTTGCATCATTAACATTTCTACACTAACAATAAAGCTTTGGTGAACCCTTGCTTTGGTCTCCAGTGACCTGACAACTTCTTATCTAAAGATTAGGAAAAGAGCCATGGTTTGGCTGGTATGTGTAGCAGGCAGGGACACTTTTACTTCTACATTATAATTGGGACGCTGAGCAGTGGACAAACCTCTGGCTCATGACTCTGAAGACAGAAGGATTGATTTGAAAGGTGATGTCGCACTGATTTTTGCCTACAACAGCCATGTGAGAGAAGATACAGCCATCAAAGGTAACTTATTTGACAAAGAATTTTTTTTCTAAGTGTTTTCCTGTAACTCCGCTTAGCTTTTATTTCCCCTTTCTCTGCAGTAGAGCTGAGAGAGAATTTAAGACTGTTAACCACAGAGTTGTTACTATGCCTATAATCAAAACTGTAATGAAATACTATCTTTTGAGTTGTAAAATCATCAAATTCAATTGCTTCCAGTTTGAAGTTCTAGTTACTTTAAATAAGGTCTGAGGTTCTTGTCTCATTTAAAGCTGTACCATTTATCCAAAAAAAAAAAAAAAAAAAGGAAACTATGTCCCCTCACACACAAAATACTGGGAGGGCGGAAGAGAGGGAGGAACAGAACAACCTAGAAGACCATGGGGAAAACAAGAGAAAGAAAACAGAGAAGACCATGGGGAAAACAGAGAAGGAAAGCTGAAGAGGTAGAAAAGCAGAGGTCAGCAGGCCCCGTGAAGGAACACCAAGGTGTCATAACCTTGTCTCATAAGGAGCGTGCTGTAGAGAAATAGCCAAATGTTAGAGTATGGAAAAGAAAAGAGGCTGTGAAGAAGCATGTTCATGTTGTATTTGTTCTGTGCTTCAGGCCCTACCCTTCACCAGGCCTTGCCATGCATGAGGCTGAGCAGGGCATGACGAGGCCCATTTCCAGCACTTTCTTGCCTGCTGTTTTTTGTTGTTTTAGTTTTTACAGAGCACTTTCACGCTCCCCCAGCCTCCTCACCCAGACCCTTACTCTGTAACAACCCCCGACAGGGTGCTCTGCCTGCCCCTCAGTGCAATAGCCAGCTGCTCAACTCACCATGGCCGTCCACAACGGGCAAAACATGAAGTGCAGAGGCAGCTTCTGAGCTAGACCGCGTTTCCAGTTCACCAGAACTGTTGGTGTGATGTGGTAGAAGGCCAATATTTAAACATATTAAGTGTCATTTGTGGTACAGGAGAAGCCTTTTTTATTCAACCAGCTTTATCAGGTCTCCCCCGGACAGCAGGGCCTGGTTGTGAGGCCCTGCCCCTCCACCCACCATCAGGGAGCAGCCTGTAGGCAACACCACGCAGAACATAAACCTTTCTGCTGGATTCAGCAGAAACGGCCAGAGAATAAATGACTGGAGAACTGAATGCGAAATGGCTGCCAAAGTTCCTGCCCTTTGCAGTCGTTCTCCAGCTAGCCCATAGGGTTGTGGTACTGGGGTCACAGAGGAGGGGGCTGTCACCAGCATCACTGAACGTGTCACCTGGCCACCAGCACAGAGTTTTCTGGTACCATCCTATACCATGCCATTCCTCTCCAGTATTCTTCGAGAAGCCATTCCTTTTCTATAAATAATGCTAAATAAAATAAAATAACACGATATCAGCACATCAAGTGCCCTGGAACTGTCCATTATAAAAGCATTTGGTGTTCTGCCAACATAAAGACATAGATGCATTTTTCATAATGGCTAACTGTCTAAAGCTGATTTATATTTATCTATTTACTATTTGTGAGTTCAATTGTAATAAATCTTATTTGAAATGAAGACATTACTGGCTGTTTTAAGCATTGGTACTGTTATGTGGTGGCGTTCTGTAGCCCACAAGTTCTGCAGTAAGGCTTTACTCTTCTGGTATCAGCAAGGCTCAAGTTTTCTGTCACCGCTGCATGAACCCCTGTGCTCAGCGGTTAAATCACTTCTGTGGTGAGCAAGCCAGCCACAAGAGCAGTGAAGTGGATTGTACTCAGGCCTGAGAGGTAGCACCTCAAGTACTGTGTTCAGCTTTGGGCCCCTCACTACAAGAAGGGCATCGAGGCCCTGGAATATGCCCAGAGCAGGGCTATGAATCTGGTGAAGGGCCTGGATCAGAAGTCCTATGAGGAGCAGACGAGGGAACTGGGGTCATTTAATCTGGAGAAGAGGAGGCTCAGGGCAGACCTCATTGCTCTCTACAACCACCTGAAAGGAAGTTGTTGGGAGCTGGGGGTTGGCTTCTTCTCACAGATAACTAGTGATAGGACTAGAGGGAATGGACTCAAGTTGTGCCAGGGGAGGTTTAGGTGGGAAATGAGGAGACATTTCTTCTCAGGCAGAGTAGTCAGGCATTGGGACAGGCTGCCCAGGGAGGTGGTGGCGTCACCGTCCCTGGGAGTGTTTAAGGAGAGTTTGGACACGGTGCTTAGGGACATGGCTTAGTGGGTGACATCTGTAGTAGAGTGATGGATGGACCAGATGATCTTGGAGGCCTTTTCCAACCTTAATGATTCTCTGATTTTCTACTTAACAACTTGGTTAATTCTGCAAATACTCACTGTTGTTCTGTTTAAACAGAAGGTAAATAGTATTTCATTTTAGATGATATCTGTCATGCCTTGCTGCCCTAACTAAATTAAAAATCTTTACCAAAATTTGAAGGAAGAACCCAGAGGAGGTCACATGTGCAGCCCTGTATACACCAATCTTCTGCTAAACCATCAAACCAAAATTGCCTTCTGAGACTGTCTAGAAATAATCAGATTAGTAATGTCACAAATCAGACATTGAAATAGTGTTAATTTGCACAAGCATTTTTCTACCAATGTTCTAATTAAGTGCTAACTGTACTTTATTTCTCAGATACCAAAGGAATTAACCATTCAAGATGTCTTCTCTTTCTTCAGAGAGGAGGTCCAACAGCCCAGCAATACAAATTTATCTTTTTTCATTCCTCTTCAGATGATTTTAATTAGTTGTCCAAGATATCAGGGTGCCATCAAGTGTGTTTGTTTAACACAGAGCAGAAATTTGCACACTGTGGAAAACTACTTATTATGAAGCACATTAACTTCTTTTCCCAGGTCACTAAGCACCTCCTGAATGGCGATGATACTCAAACGTTGCTTTTCACAACTTAGACTGGTAAAATGTCAACGGAGAAAATGCTTGGTATTCCATTCTCCTTTCCCATCAGGCATCTAGTCTTCTGGCTTTTTGAATATAGTAATTTAACCATGGTAATTTCAGATCTCTTAAACTCTACCTTTCTTGGAAAAGCCGAAGTACACTCAAAATGCTAAATGAATGTGGACTTATGGAGCCTCTGTGGTCCCATGAAAGTCAATGATCCTATTGATTGCAAACTGGAACAGAGTTTCTGCAAATAATGTCTAAAGATATATCAAACTCTTGATTTATTCAGAATCTTATTAACCTTTTATGCGGCACAGTGTTTCTATGAGCTACTGTGGACAGGTGTCGGGAAAGAATGAAGTAAGTACTCTGGGAATATAAAAGAATATATCAAGAATGTATCAATGCCATAATTACTTTCCTGTTAAAAACAATGAAATATTTATGGAAAGAACTTGTTTTTTTGTGTGTGTTTCAAAAGAAACTAAACTGCTATCCAACTTTAGGCACTACTTTTGATTCTTAGCATCCAACCACACGTTCCTTCCATTTCTGTCCACAAGGCAATAAATACTGGGGGAGGGTTGTTTTTTAGAGGGGAGAGTGGGGTTGGTTGTTTTTCAGTTTGGGTTTTTTATTTTATTTTTTGCATTGGCAGTGTACCTCTGGCACATAGTTTTAATAATTTCAGACAATATAGGAGGAGTTGATGCATTTCCTCCCATTTTTATGTAAATTACATGTATTTGACAATCTCATTCTGTCCTGCAGGATTTCAAAACCTCTCAAATTTAAAACACAGCTCACTTTTTAAAAGCTTCTAATACTTTGAGGAAAAAGTTGAACAATTATAATTAAGTTTATTTATTTATTGTTCTTGTGTTGTTCCTTTCATATGCTAAAGGTTTATTATGTCAAAAGAGGGTCTTGAACTACTTTTTAATTAGGTCAGTCTTCCTTCTGATGTCCTGTTCACCAGCTCAGCCTCTGATGGTAGTGTCAGCTAGCAAACAGTGACGATCATAATAAGTCAGTGATCTTCTAACTAATGAAATTACTTCCAAGAACATTCTATAATAGTAAACATCAAACAGCTCACAAAACACAAAGGATAATTTGTGACCAGAACTACCTACCTACTATTCTAAGCAGAGTATTTCTTCAGTTTTCCAAGAAAGTTTAGGCTCTTCTCTAGGACTTCAAAGTGCACAGAGAAAACAAATACATGAAAAATCCAAGGTTCCTAATTGTCAGTCATTTTTTCCAAAGTATCCAAACTGGTAAGATTCCTGAGCATCCAAGCTCATTTTTAAGAGCTGACTTTCCCAGGATGGCAGAAAGAGAAAGCACTTGTGTCCACAGGGCAGAGCATCAATATTACTTACTGTCTGAAGAAGTAGATATGAACAATCAAAGAAAAGAAGGGCATAATACTGCTCTGAAAAGAAAAAGAGAGGCTCTAAAAAGGATGTATTCTGCCTGCCAGGGTTAGTGAATGCCTCAGAAAACACAATTATAAATCTTAATTTGGTGTCTCCTGGTGGGTTTTGATGATTTCAGAACGCACATTTGTGCCCATTCAGATACAGGATGTGCTCTGCTGTCAGCTTCTCTGTCTCCTGTCTCAAAAAGCGCCAAATGCTGCCAGGTGTCTGAACAGAAGCCAAATGCACAAAACAGCCAAGAAGCTGCTCCCAGGACTGAAGGTAAGTGCTGATCAATGATATAAGACAGCTCATAGTGAAGGGGATGGTGAAAGAGATGGACGTAAGTGCATGCCCTGCAGGTACACAAGCTAGGGGAAAACAGTACAACAAATAATCCATACAATTGCTTCAGCTGGCAGAGAAATCCTCAAAGCAAGGCCCCCTTGCAGCCCCCCAGAGTTTTTCATGACAGTGATGATGGCAATGTATGTTTGTGGTGTGGTCATCTGCTGCTAGGAGGAATATCAGTTTTGTATGACATAAGCAAGTCAGATATGAACAGAGCATGATGGCTTTTTTGTCCCTGTCTTTGTCCTATTGCCACAGTTTCCATCTGCTTGTGGCTGATTTTTTTTTTTCCCCCTACAAATTCATTCTGCTTTCTTCTTTTTACCCAAAGTACTACTGGTAGCTCAAGGGAGACGGAGTCAAACCCTGACAGAAAGCAGGAGAGGACAGATAGAAATGGCTTTCTGGCATCTGGGGAGTAGCATCTTGCTGGAGAAAACTGTTTACCCACAGATGTGCTACTCTTGCTGCTTATTTTGATTTCTTTGATTTCTGCTTTGCATTGACATTCAAGGCGCACTCAGAAGATAAACTTTCCTGTTTATTGCAAAGAGATAATAAAGTGTCCTTTCATATATATCTAAAACAGATATTTGGAAATGTGAGCCATGGTGCAAGGAGGCATTGTGACACTATTCCCATGGCAAGGCTCTGCTTATCGGACTGAAGAAACACTTCCCATGTTGGGATAATTTGCAGTAAAAATTGCCACAGATGGTGTTAGTTAGTATTTGTGGAGTTTATGAGATTAGTATTTGGCGACACATCTATCTTTACATGTTTTTATGATACCAAAATGAGCGCAAAGTTAGAAAAGCCTGAATGAAGGCAAATGTTTTTTAAAGGACCCGTTGCTTGAAATTAACCTTACTATAAACTTTTCAGTAGTATGGTCACCAGGTACAAATCCAGCTCTCATTTCTACTCTAAAAGTAATCCGAATCTGTATCTGTGCAGGATTCCTGATCATCGTATGTTCTCCCACATGCTGCTAATCTGTTTATGATATCACCAAAGGCCTTTAAGACATTTAAGAAGGACATAGAAACTTTTGTATAACAGCTCCTTTGTTCCTTCCCAGCACCTATCTTGTTATGATGCTCTTACCGTTTTTTTTAAGCAGAGGTGACGCTAGGAAACACTGTCGTGGCTTGTGTAGCAGGTGTACAGCTGGAGCTAGTGGTACTCCAGTACAAATCCTTGAGTGCTAGAGACAGAGGAGATGAGCGAAAGCAGGCAGGGTGCCTCAGGACACAGCAGCTGTGCAAAAGCCTAAGCTCCTCGCTTGTCACTTGACTGCTTCCTTCCCAGCTAAACTGGGAGAGGACTGAGTCTAAATCTTCCTATTATTATTATTATTAATAATAATAATAATATTATTATTATTATTAATATTATTATTAATAATAATATTAAATTATTAATATTAAATAAATTAATAATAAATTATTAAATAATATAATTAATATAAATAATAAATTATTTAATTAAATTATTATTTAATTAAATTATTTAATTAAATTATAAATTAATATAAATAATAAATAAATAAATAAAATAATTAATATAAATAATAAATTAAATTAATAATATTAAATTATTAATATAATTAATAATTAATAATAATAATAATAATAATAATAATAATAATTTTGGTGGTTTTTTTTGTTTGTTTTTTGTTTGTTTGTTTTCAAGCAGGAGAAGTATGGTTCTTCCTCATGTCTTGAGAAAAGGGCCTCCAAGCATCCCAACTTGAACCATCTCTTGAGGGTTCAAGGAAGTTTTCCTGGCTTTCCCTGTTCTTGGCCCTGCTCCTGTTTTTACCCATCTCCATGCAGGCTACCACTACCAATGTGCAAATTTTTTTTGATTTTCTGCCCTAGCATTTTGCTACCAAGTCTTTATCCATCCCCATCAATTTCTCTTTCTGTAACCCAATCTTCCAGCCACCTTCACGCAGACCTTGTCTTAATCTTAAAGCCATCTTCATGTATGAAATATCTTCACAATTGCTTGAAGAGATCCCACAGAAGGAGGCAGGGGGCAAGGAAGGGGAAGATCAGAAATTCAGAATTCCACACACCAATGCCACTGGCCTTTGTATTTCAGAAGTGATAAGCCACACAAAGAAAACTGAAGGTTTCGTGTCTGGATGGTTTAACTCTTCCCTGTTCGTAGCCATGAATTTTTACCAGCTTTGTAGCAGAGGAAGGGCCTTACACATGTGCACCTTGTTTTGGATAGGATATAAGACAATTTTACAACCTGTGGGAGTACATGCCACCCAACTCTAGCTTAGCTACACAGTGACCATACAGTAGTGTGCTCGAGGGCTCCTGGGGGCAAAAAGGGGGTGCTCGTGCCCCCTGCAGCATTACCTTCCTTGCTAATGTTACATTTCTAGTTGTTTGGAAGCTGCTGAGCTACTGCTGCCCCTGCTACGCTCACATCTCTGCTTGCAGGGCAGAGCTGGTGAGAGATAACTTCCAAAAAGTTTGCCACAACTGTACGAGAAGCAGAGAGACGAAAAAGGAGGAGAGTTAAAGAAGTGCTGAGGTACAGCTCTATTTTCTTTTTGTTCTCCACAGCAGCGAGCCTAGCTTAGAAAGGTGTGAACCTTCATGACTGCAGCCCAGCAAAACCATTTCCTGTTTTCTCCTGACGAGCACCAACTTCTTCTGTGCTCTTAAACCACATAATGCTTCTTTATCCAGGCTCCACAGCAACGCTTGTGTCAAAGTATGCCATTCCAAAAACGACCTTTTACTCTCTGCATACTACAGTTCTCTCAGGGAATTGCAAATGTTTATGACCAATTTTCTAATAAGGATACGGACAAGTCCTTTTAATGTAACTAATCTTTTCTAGCTGAGGAACAGCCATAATTTCATCTGGTTCAAGTGACCGGGCATATGCTCTTGAATGATGCAGACCAAATATTTATTTCGACCAGTTCAAAAATACCTCGCGGGCTAACACTTGTTTGCCCAGCTCTTTGTTGAACGATTGCAAATGAGAAACAAATTCAAAAAATCACAGCTTGTTTATGCATAATTTGTATGCTTGCAGTCGAAAGGGCTATGTATCTCAGCTAAATCATTTGCAATGAATAATTCTACCGTTCAGTACAGATGCAGAGCGTTGGAACTTACAGAACATTATGGAAATGTATCTTCCATCCTCAGGAGATGTGAGAATTTTAATTCCTGGCACTGAAGGCAGGCTTGAATGAGAATATGATTAAACTTTTATAACTGCTTGATGTTTTCTTGGCTCAATCAATATTCTTTTCAATAAGCCCTTGGCCTGTTTCAGAAGCACTGCCAATATTTGTTGTTGAGTAAATGTGGCTTTATTTTTCACTCCCGCTGATGTGATCAACAGAATGACATTGATGACAATGGGTGCTGTGTTCAAACATTTCAAAACAATTTAATCTGCCTACACAGGACAGAGGTTAGGTAGCCATACTGATTACAGCATATCTTTTGCTGGCCTCTGTTACAGACGAGTATGTTTTGATATCGCCTCCAATGCCATCTGATCATGATCACTCATCTGGGCAAGCTAGCAGGAATGGCTTGGGTCATGCAGACTGGTCACTTCCTTCCCTTTAAAGCAAGGCCTAAAGGCATGTGGCAGGCAGTCATGCATTCTTCGTGACGACTGGCACACTGGGGACAGACCCAGAGCCTTCCATCCTGATGTTTGTGAGAGCACTCAGAGGCATTACCTACAATTAGTTAGATGTCAATACTGTCAAGCAACAGGATGCCAGACTAGAATTTAGATGCTGACAGCCTACTGACCAATATGCCAATCACATGCGTAACTTCGGGCAAATCACTTAGTTCTGTTCCTCAGGTTTTTTATCAAGCAAGGATAATAATTCTTGCTATATTTTTTGAAACAGTTTGAAATTTATGTAGGAGAGCTGTGATGTGACTGTTGAGTGGTGGCATTCATTCAGCACATTGATGACACTCAGATCTTTGCCAATAAAGGAAGAAGATCCTTCTAGAAAATGCTAGAGAATGAAGGATTTGGAGCAAAAGTCAATCCAGTTAGTTTTAGTTGATACTGAGAAATGGGGGAAAGTGGTGAGTAGTGAAAGGAGCAAGAAGCACTCATTCCTTTTTGAGGAAATTCTCACTCTTGGCTTTTAGGGCAGTACAATCTTACTAGGTCTGATTCCCGAGCTTTGTGCTTTGATTCCTTAATGATAAAAAGTGACTTTTATTCTCGCTTCTCCATTTCCACAGCTGATGAAAAGAAGACTGACCCTTTCAAGGTAATTGCTTGTCTCTCTGTTCTCAGACATGGTGGTTGAACTTTGGCCCTGCCTTTATATAAGGTTGTAGTTACAAATATTTCAGCCTTCAGAAGGCTTTAGAAGTAACCAAGTACTGCGGGTTGAGCTCTGCCAGCAGCCAAGTACCCACACAGCTACTTGCTCACCCCAGTGGGACAGGGGAGAAAATAGGAAGAGAAAACGTGAGAAATCTTGAGTCAAGATAAAGACATTTGGGCAAGTGAAGGACAGGATGGTGATGAGGAAACAACAAAACAAGGGATGCAAAGGTAATGGATCTCTCCTTCCCACAAGCAAAGGCATGCCCAGCTGGTCTCCAAGGAAAGGCCATCTTGGAAGAGAAAAACCCTCACCACCTTCTTCCTCTATCCCATTTTTTGTTGCTGAGCATGATGTTATATGGCACAGAATATCCCTTTGGCCAATTTGGGCCAGCTGTCCTGCTGTGTCCCCTCCCACCTTCTTGCCCACCTCCAGCCTACTCTTACTTGCAAGGGGGACAGTGGGGGGAAAAAAAAAGAGAAGGCCTTGACACAGTGCAAGCCCTGTTCAGCCACAGCCAAAGTATTAATTGGTGTGCTACCAACACCATTTTAATGACAAATCCAAAACGCAGCACCGTAGGGGCTGCTATAAGGAAAATGAACATCATCTCAAAGATGACCCGGCACACCAGGAAAGAAATTAAAATAGCAAGAAGCTACTAAAGCCAAAAGCCCCATTTGTGCAGAGGAGTGATTAAGACAGAACCACTTAAATTAGTCCCCCACAAAATTAAACGTGCTTTTGCACAACAGAGAGCAGAAAACAGCATTCAGAGAATGGGCGAAACAGCAAGGGCAGCCTTAGAGGCTGCTCCAATTCCCTTCCAGCAGGCCTGCACACATTCTTCAGCGGTAAGTGCTAAATAACCATTCTCAGCCCATTGCTGTGTTTGGGAGCTCAGCACATTGTTTGCCTTGATGGATAAGATTTTTGATGACTTCCTGATGGCCAACTGTTGGTTTGGCACTGATGTTTATATATTATATATATAAAAGCAGTTATGGACTGCTTGGGTGTGTTTATGGTTTGAAACCAGTTGACTCTTTTAACTGAGGCACTCATGTGAGGACTGCCTGACATAAAGGAACTGATTTCTGACTCTGGATAGAGTTGTGAGTATGGGGCAGTACAAAACCGTGTCAGTCCTACCTCTGCAAGAGCATGGAAGGCACAGACTGAGGTACCCTGTGCTTTCCTGGGATGCTCACGCTGCCTTTCCCACAGGCAGCCAGCTCTTCTCCCTGCCTACAGCTACGCCCTGCTCCACCACCCTGTGGTTTTGCATGGCCTCCTCATGCCTGGTTATATTGTGTCACTGGTTATATTGTGTCACTGACTTGACACAAGCTGAGCTCTGCAAGGGTTTCTGAAAAGGAGCAGTTATTTTATGCCTGCACACTTCCCTGTACAAAGAGTGAGAGCAGCATGTAATCCTAATGAAATATACTGAAGAGAGATGAGTTTGCCATTTAAATAGTCAATGTAATGTTTTGGCTGTATCTGAAGATCAACATTTACAGAGAATAATGTGTAAATTCCTTTTTATACGGTTCTTCAGAGGTTGCTTCCAGAAAATGATTTACTACTCCAGATGCCTAAATAGTAAAAGATATTGACTGACTGGAGAGAGTTCAGAGCAGAACAGTAAAAACGATCACTTAGCACAGATGTTTTGATTTATTAAAAAAAAAAAAAAAAAAGGCAGATAAAAGATTAAAGGGACAAAATACAGCTTCAGGCGAGGCTAACTGAGGAGCTAGAGAGAACATAGCTGTCCTGAAATATATGAGTGATGTAAACACCATGAATAAAGCAATTACACATGGCAATGCACCACAGGGTGAGCAATGGCACAAACAGCTCTATCCTACCAATTACTCTTCTCTAAGCCAAACTTAATTAAAGAGAAGTTGAGGTTAAGTCTTCTGTCAACCATTTCTTTGCAGACCTAGCACTTCACAGGGACCAAAAAAAAATAATTCTTCAAATGTCTGGGCTTCTGGATCATATTAAATAGCAATATTCTTTCTTATAGCAAGAAAAAAAAAAAAAAAAAAAAAAAAAAAAAGGAAGACACAATGTTCAATGTTTATTTAATCATAAGATTAAAAAGATGTAGGCTGTCTTCATACCACGGGAAATTTCCTGCTGGTATCAGCATGCCCCTCCCCTACTGCAGAACACGAGTGAGAACCTATTTAAAAGCAAAGTCTCAGAAGTCTGGGTGCATACTGACTGCAGGACTGGGACGTTGTCATTTCTCTGCTGGTACTGTCCAAGACCCATGTCTCCTCACAGCACACAGCCCAGCCACCCCCACTCAAATGAGGATTGCAAAACACTTTTCCCAATACTCAGCTCATTTGTGATTTCAGAAATAGCTTTAACGAGTTGTTAAGTATCTTTATTGGAGTAGAACTTAAGAAAAGGATGTTGTTATGGTAAGTGTTATGTAAATGCAAGACGAATGGGTACTCCTTGTTAATTTACAATCTCAATAATTAAGCAAGGCATGGCAAGCAACAGATGCATAAGGAAATACAGAGGAACACTATGAAAAAAATTTCTAACTTCATGATCATGCAAGACAAATGACAGCTGCTCTGTTTCTTATAGGGACCTTAACAGACAAAGTTTTAGCATTGTTCTTTCTTGGTTCCCTTCACTTGCTTGATTACAGGTTAATACACTACATTGCTTTGTATTCTCCATAAACACATCCCTTGGCATTAGGCATTACCTAATATATGTTGACTTTGATTCTTAAGGTTTGAATTCATTTGGATTATTTATTTATTTATTTTTGTTACACCTTAGGTGGACTGGATGATCTTGGAGGTCTTTTCCAACCTTAATGATTCTATGATTTCTATGATTCAAAAGGATGAATTGGTAATTCAAAGCCGACAAACTAGATTGCACCCCAACATCTCTCAATCTCATCCCACTGGTATGAATGCAGAACAAATTGCCTCAGACCCAGAATCACACTGGTGATCACCTAACTTGAGTAGTCTTGGATAAGTTCTCATCACTCTATGAGGGGATGGATTTGCAGAAGCTGTCCGTGCTTTCTGTTGCTATTCACTTTGATTGAAGCCATGCTTTGACAATATAAATCTTTATATAAATTTTGTAAGACTTTTAAAAACAGTACCTACTTGGAAAAAATCAGGTTCTCTGCATCTCAGATTAAGTTGCCAAAAACAGAGGACACTCAGTACTTTGACACAAATCATAGAATCATATAATCGTAGAATCATAAAGGTTGGAAAAGGCCTCCAAGATCATCTGGTACAACCATCACCCTACTACAGATGTCACCCACTAAACCATGTCCCTAAGCACCATGTCCAAAATCTCCTTAAACACTCCCAGGGACGGTGATGCCACCACCTCCCTGAGCAGCCTGTCCCAATGCCTGACTACTCTTCCTCAGAAGAAATGTCTCCTCATTTCCCACCTAAACCTCCCCTGGCACAACTTGAGCCCATTCCCTCTAGTCCTATCACTAGTTATCTGTGAGAAGAAGCCAACCCCGAGCTCCCAACAACTTCCTTTCAGGTGGTTGTAGAGAGCAATAAGGTCTCCCCTGAGCCTCCTCTTCTCCAGATTAAATGACCCCAGTTCCCTCGTCTGCTCCTCATAGGACTTCTGATCCAGGCCCTTCACCAGATTCGTAGCCCTGCTCTGGGCATATTCCAGGGCCCCGATGCCCTTCTTGTAGTGAGGGGCCCAAAGCTGAACACAGTACTTGAGGTGCTACCTCTCAGGCCTGAGTACAATCCACTTCACTGCTCTTGTGGCTGGCTTGCTCACCACAGAAGTGATTTAACCGCTGAGCACAGGGGTTCATGCAGCGGTGACAGAAAACTTGAGCCTTGCTGATACCAGAAGAGTAAAGCCTTACTGCAGAACTTGTGGGCTACAGAACGCCACCACATAACAGTACCAATGCTTAAAACAGCCAGTAATGTCTTCATTTCAAATAAGATTTATTACAATTGAACTCACAAATAGTAAATAGATAAATATAAATCAGCTTTAGACAGTTAGCCATTATGAAAAATGCATCTATGTCTTTATGTTGGCAGAACACCAAATGCTTTTATAATGGACAGTTCCAGGGCACTTGATGTGCTGATATCGTGTTATTTTATTTTATTTAGCATTATTTATAGAAAAGGAATGGCTTCTCGAAGAATACTGGAGAGGAATGGCATGGTATAGGATGGTACCAGAAAACTCTGTGCTGGTGGCCAGGTGACACGTTCAGTGATGCTGGTGACAGTCCCCTCCTCTGTGACCCCAGTACCACAACCCTGAGGGCTAGCTGGAGAATGACTGCAAAGGGCAGGAACTTTGGCAGCCATTTCGCATTCAGTTCTCCAGTCATTTATTCTCTGGCCGTTTCTGCTGAATCCAGCAGAAAGGTTTATGTTCTGCGTGGTGTTGCCTACAGGCTGCTCCCTGATGGTGGGTGGAGGGGCAGGGCCTCACAACCAGGCCCTGCTGTCTGGGGGAGACCTGATAAAGCTGGTTGAATAAAAAAGGCTTCTCCTGTACCACAAATGGCACTTAATATGTTTAAATATTGGCCTTCTACCACATCACACCAACAGTTCTGGTGAACTGGAAACGCAGCCTAGCTCAGAAGCTGCCTCTGCACTTTACGTTTTGCCTGTTGTGCTCCCTAGCCCAAGCAGGGTTGCTGACAGGGACATACAAGCTTGGAATATCAAAAACCTTGATATATCAAGGATACAACTGCAGTGGCTCGGTGTCCACGCTTTAGGTATAGACACAAGTAGCTGGGGTGGGGTGAGGGTTCAATTTCTGAAGGAACGGTGCAGTAAATGATACGCCCATGTGAAAGCAGCACATCCCCAGGAGTCGGAGCCAGGATTTCTCCATCGCCCTGCAGGGAGGGGACCTTTTATGCTTTCCTTCGGCAAGACACAGCTAAGGCTAAACTACGTTTTGCCCGTTGTGTATAGCAGCGCGGTTTGCCGTTTCGGCACGCCCATGGTGAGTTGGGCAGCTGGCTATTGCACTGAGGGGCAGGCAGAGCGCCCTGTCGGGGGTTGTTACAGAGTAAGGGTCCGGGCGAGGAGGCTGGGGGAGCGTGGAAGTGCTTTTGTAAACTGAAATGGCAAAAAACAGCGGGCAAGGAAGCGCTGGTAAGGCGGCCCCGCTCCGCCTGAGGCACTGCGAGTCCCGCTGAACGGAACGGCGCGGCTCTGCCTCTTGCCGGAGGGCGGGCGGGCGGCGCAGCCCGCAGCTGACACCGCAGCCAATGGGAGCTCCCGGTGGGTCTGTTGCTAGGTAGAACAACGACTTTCGGCCGCTGTCAGCCGTGAGCGCAGTGCCCAATGGCAGGATTTTGAGCCGTGTTGACTGTGACGCGACAGCGGGTGGGCGCTCGGCATCCTTACCACCCAATCAGAGCCAGGAGGGCTGACGCTGCGCGCTTCGATAGGCTGTCTCTCCGGGAGTGACGTGACCGAGACCCAATGGAAAGCGAGGAGCTTTGCGGGCGGCGCGCAGTTTGAATCGGCGCGGGGCGGGGCGGGGGTGTCCTGGCCCCGCGTCATGGCCGCCGACCTGGGCGAGCGGCTGCGGCAGAGCAATGCCCGCTTCGTCGCCTCCATCAACCGCATCCTGGAGTGGGTGAGGCCTCCCCCCAGCCTCCCGGCCGGCCGGCACCGGGCGTCCTGCGGGGATCCGCTGCTGGCAGCGGGCTGCTCTCACCCAGCCCGGGTGCTTGGGTAGCGGGACGGGTGGGGCTGCGGCGTGCCTGCTGTATATATATGTATAATGTTTTATATAAATATATATATTTATCTCTTTATTTTTCTTGGAGTTCCTGTTTCCAGATCGCTGGCTCCCGGCTGATGTCAATAACGTAGCAGCACGCTGTCAGTTTCATGCCTGGCTCGAAGCAAAGTTGTTTAAAATGCCTGTTGAAAGCCTTGTTAACCATTTGTTCTAATCTTGCGTGGTTCTTTTTGTTTAGTATAATCGTCCTTTTGAAGATGATTTTCTTATTTCCATGGAAACCCTCACTTTTGACACCCCTGATGGTAAGAACCTCTTTAAGCTATGCTACTTCGCTGTATTTAGACTTAGCGAAGCGTACTGCATATTACACAACTGCAAGCAGTTACATAACATGAGATTTCACCAAATATCGGGTGTTTTGCACTCAGGTGTGGTATCTCATCTGTAAACTTTGGTTAGAAATACTTGGAGAGATGGTTCACACGCAACTTCTTAGTCCATCGTGTGCTCTGTTTTAGGCAATGGAAAAGAATTAGTAGCAAAGTACAGGAAAACAATGGGTAATGTTTGAATAACTTGGAACGAAAGAATAAAAATGGAGAAGGATGAGAGGAAGCAAAGGAACAGAGCTAATAGCAGGAAGTTGATATGCATGATTGGATTCTGTAGTTTCAGGTCTGCTTAGCATTCTGAAGGCTGCTGTAAGATGATAAATTTCCAGCACGTCAAATGTCAGGGTGGAATGGGTAGATAGTGTCTTCTTTAATTTTTCATTGAATGTTCATGTGGTTAGCATAAATCTATAAGGTGTTATGCCATGTCATATTTTTCTAGTGTTTCATTATAACTGTCAATCTGTTACACAGTGAATAATACTTACGAAGAGCTTATTGAGGGGAAAGAAACTTTGAAAATTGACTTCTCTGAGTTTTAGCGGGAATTGTGACTTAGTAGTTGGGTGGCGTTACTGCGAGATGAAATGTTCTGCCAGTTTTTATCCTTAGTGAGGTGTGGATTACGATGCGTAATTGCCATGTCAATTCTCCTAAAGAACAGCTTCCTACGCATACCCAAGAGGTACTAACACAGGGTCAAGTCCAATGTAATTGTTGTACCAAATATTTACCAAATGCTGGGGGCAGGGTGAGGTTCCTGCATACATAAAACAGTGTAATATAATACAACAGTGTAATATAAAGTCTTGGATTTGAAAAGGCTTGGTTATGGCTTTGATTTAGTAACTTCTGCATATGCTTTCTGTGAATATGGATCTTAGTCCATAAAGCCTTGATTATGGTTTTAAATAACTTCAAATGCCATATAGCCTGCATGCGCTAAGTACAACTTATTTTTTTCAAATAAAACAATATATGTTGTTTTTTTTTATCTTCATAATATCTGGGTTGTTAATGCTCTTAGGTTTTAGCAGAGTGTTGTTAGACTCATTTATTTGATTCTTTTTTACTTTTTTTTTTTAACCAGCTTCTCAATTATGACTTGTAATTACAATGTTATCTTGTTTTGTTTACCTATAAGTTTTTGTTTCAACAACTGGATTGGAGATTGTTTAGATTCAGTAATGTTTTGTTACTATGTAATATGTTCTTTCTATGTGTTAGAGTTCTACTCAGTGTAGATAAATAGTGTTACAAGAAAAGCTGTTCAAATAAACATCTCTTGTTATTTATAGGACCAAAACAATGGGGGGAAGTATCAAACAGGAGTCTTAAAAAATGGAAGAAGAAACTACTTCAGGTATCTAATATAGTCCCACTATGCAGTCAAAATATAGTAATTTTTTTTTTTTCTGTATTTTATATAGGAATGGATTCTAATCTTGCTATGCCATATAATACTTGCAGGAGGTATTAATGAAGTCACTAACTACCTTAAAATAGGGATTTAGGATAGGTTGCTTAAGAACATCAGATGAGATGGATAGAAATAGATGATGTATTTATTACTGGTTAATACCACTTGTTAACCTGGAGTAGTATTTCCCATATGTAGTGTTGTGGGCCTGTTTATTGTATGCTCTTTTTCTAAGTATTCATATTAAACAAGCAGTCACTTCTTAATCTGTTCCCTAAACTCCTTCATAAGAGCTTAACAGAGAATTTGGTCAAAAGCACCGTGTTTCTCAATAACCATATAAAAGTCACCTAGCTTCTCTGTTCCCTATGTTACCTGTCGAGAAAGTAAAGCTGAGTAGTGTGCCTTACTAGTTAATACAGAGGCTGTTCTGAACCCCATGGTGTGAGGAGTGAAATTCAGTCTTGAGGTGTAAGTGGATTTAATGGCGGCAAATGTGGCTGTGTTTCTCTCCTTTTGAACTTCTGGGAATATCTTGTGCATCATCTAAGCATTGCAACAAGTGGCTGCACAACTTTACAGTCTAAATCCATTAAGGACTGTAAGGATTCTGTTGTAGCCTCTCATGTGTGTTAAGTCAACTACAGCTTATGTTTTTGTAGTGCTTTTAATAGTAACAGCATGGCAAGAATTGAATGATCAGGTATGTTTTACCAAGTATTTGTTGCTTTGCTAGTCAGGTGGTGCAAAAGCTGAAGGAAACTGAATGGTTATTTACAAAGTGACAACTTGTAAGATATACCAAAGAAAAATGCTTCAGTTAAAGTAAACTTATTATTCTAAGGTTCTTCTGACATTTGTTTTTTTTTTTTTTCCTCTGTTTATAATTGCAGAATCATACAGGAAGTCAAAGGAATACAGGTAAAGTGTTTGAAAAAACAAGTGCTATAAATTATCCAAAAGAGTCTTGACTTCATAGAAAATATAACGTTTTTATGTCAAATTCCTTGGGATACTCACTGGTTTTAAAAAACAAACAACAAACAAATAAAGAAACACATCAACACTTAGGTGCATAAGGATTCTGAAATGTAGCCAAAAATCTTTAAAATTAGTAATTTATAATTGGTGTTGATATCATCACAACTTGATTTAAAATTATCTCCCCTTATCAATTGTACAGACAGTTTTCTATCTTGTATTTTTAGCTTTTGTCAGACGTTCTTTGAATCTAAAAATCCTACCCTGAGTTACCTGGGTGTATGTATAGAAGAATTTATAATTTGCTAGCTTTCTGAAAATAATTAGGCAAGTAGACATATTCAAAAATAGGTGTTGAAAGAATCCCATGAAGTTGCGTGGTGAGTGATCACAAATTTAGCAGATTGTTCTGTACACTGAATGTATCGGGCTACCTGCAGAAAAAGTAGATGTTTAATTAGAGATCAAGTGTCATGATGGAAATTAAATCAAGATTGCACATGAAGTGTAGTTCTGATACTACTTAACATCTGAAGATTATGCTTCTCCCTTTTCCTTTGTTCTGAAAAGAAACTGTGTTCCAACAAAATACATGTCTTTTTACTGGGATAAATGATGAGGGAGACATGATATATAGTGCAGTAAAAGTATGTTGGGCTTTGTTTTATTAAGATGTTAAGGATCTTTTTTTTCAATCTGTTCTTTATTTTATTGTATTCAGCCAAGAGTCTTTTATGTTAAATATTTGGAGACAAAACAAAATGCAGTGTGTGCCTCTCTCCCTCCTCTACAATCCTACCAGAAATTTGTCTATACAGGGTTCGTGTATGTATATTTTGAATCAGCCTACAGAATTTAAATGTTGAGCTGGGAAATAAGGTGCTGCTTCAAAAACACGGTCCAGATCTTTGACTGAAATTTTTAGGAAATGTGTGCTGATGGTTCTGACGAGCCAGTCATTTTCTTAGTACAGTCTCAGAAAGCGAGAGCATCTAGCAGGTAGTTTTTTAAAAGAAAAGTACCTGAATTCTTCTAGAGGTTTTTTGTTTTGTTTTGTTTTGTTTTTTGTCTGTTTGTTAGTCTTCATTTTTGACCTAAGGTCTGAATGGCATTGAAGTTCTTATTAAAGCACTTTACCTCTTGAAGGATTCTTAGTGCTACAAAGACTAGATCTAATTAATTGTATATTTATAATACAGAACACTATATGAGGTAGAGGAACAGAAGTTTGATAGCCTAAATACTTTTAACAGCTTTCAATACAACTCAGCAGTATTTATTATTTAGTTGTTATTATATTAGTTATGCTTTAGTTGTCATAGAGAAGAAATATATAAATATTGAAGGTGGAGAAATAACAGAGGTGTTAGCAGTGGTTGGCATACGGAAAAACCTCTTCTTACAGATTGTTATTTATATATGCATATTTCTATATGCTGTTAGAGAATCTCGTTGATTTTGTTCTACTTAATGCAAGCCATGTCTTGCACTGACCTTTCTATTTCAACACAGAAGTACACGCTGTAAGCATTTGAACTGGCTTGTTGTGGTTGGTGTTAATAATAAAAATATCACCGACAGGTTCTGGCTATGGATTATTGAAGCTAAGCATGCACAATTTACCTCATCTTGTTCTGTATTCTTAGATTTTCCTGACCATGTGTTTTCAAATAGGTTACTTAAATGTGAAGTGTGGACATATAAAGCATTGTTATAGTGTCCAAATACTTATGATGCCCCCTCTGCCCTTTTCGTATTATTAGTGTTGTTTCTTCAGTTCTCAATTCTGAGTTTTGCTAGACTGATGTTCACTATTCAGATAAACAGCCTGGTAGCTCTATGAAATTTTACATGCTCGCATGACAATCCTTTGAGTGGTTTTTGTATGGCTGTTCTGAGTATGGGAGAATCTTCTATGTTAAATTTCAACATACAGGAAAAACAATATTTTGGTAATGTATTATTGATATAAAACTCGTTCTTTCCTTGAGCAGAAAACTTTGTAAAACAGAACACCCTCTGTGGCGTTTCATACTTCTTGCTCAGCAGGGATTTTAATGGGACATTACCATGTTATCTTGATTTTCTGTGTTCCTAGCTCAGACACATCAGAAAAATGCTTTATTCAGCTTTTAAAAACATATTGCTAATGTATTATGAAGAATGCTTTACTGGAGTTTATATGTGTAAAATAGTGGAGATCAGTTTTTTGTCCCATTATGTTTGCATAGTGTTTTGGCTAACTGGACTGAATCAGAAAAAGAAAAAAAAAAAAAAAGGAGGAATTAAAAAAAAAAATACAAAAGAGAATCCCTAGGTTAAACATATTAGAAAAGCTTTCCAAACGTAAATAAAAGAAAGCCTTGACAGATGTTTCTTAGAGATTATGGAGTTGCTCTCAATGGGTTAAACTTCTAGAGGCAAGTTAGGTGTAGTTGTTCCTGCTATAGTTGCTCTCCTGAAGGGCAGAACGAGTAGATGGCATGTTTAGGTTCCTCTCCATACACTTGAAGCTTTTAGGAAATGGGAAATCTTTAGATATCTGCCTAACACTATTAAATAAATTGAAATATTTACAGAAGTAAATAATATCCATGTGCTTCAGTTAGATGTTAGATACATTTCATTACCACCTGGGGGGGCGGGGGGGGGGGGGGGTAGAAAAAAAAAAAAAAGTAAATTCCTTGTGCTATTTGCCGTCAGTTCATCCAGAAACAAATATAGAGGAAACAAGAATAATAAATTCTGCATTAAGCAGAAATTTCTTTGATGACCATCTTGAGTAGTATAAGCATTATCTGCTAAAGCACATAGACTCAGAGTTAACGTAAACGATATATCACGTCCATCCATGATAAGTCCCTGCTACAGTCTTAGTATAAGCATGTCTTGTGCTTGAAGATATAGATCCTATCTTTTGGGGAAGATCCCATTTCTGTAACTTGTGCATTATGAACATTAACTAGATGTAGGCAATAATTTTTAGGTGCATGTCATAATCATATGGTCTGTATACAAACTCCAGACATTATAGCTTGTGGATCCCCTTTTTAAATCTAACAAGATGACAGTTAGAAATGTAACTTTTTTCAGCACTGTCAAAACAGTTTTCAGTCTTGAATAATTTTAATAACAACAATATCTGACTTAGAGGCTAATTGTGAAATTAGCCTATGCATAAGTAAGATTTGTTTGAAGACAGATGCTTCTCTGTGGGTCTAATGTTTTGATTTTATTGAAATCAGCTTGAGTACTTGAATTGTTATAGTTAATGTAGAATAATATATAGATTGAAATGTCAAAAGGGGAAATCAGCTTAATGATTTTTAGTGAAATATGGAACATCTTAGACTGTTTTTTATATTTCTTCTTATGAAATAAATGGAGAAAATAAAAATAGATCGCTGGTGGGCCTATCTGTAACAGAAGGCAGGCATAACAGTTTTAGAAGGCTTACTTGCCAAAAAGGATCACTGAGTCCAACTCCTGGCTCCACACAGGACCACCCAAAAATCAGACCCTGTGTCTGAGAGCTTTGTCCAAATGCTTTTTAAACTCTGTCAGGCTTGGTGCAGTGACCACTTTGCTGGGGAGCCTGTTCCAGTGCCCGACCACCCTCTCAGTGAAGAATCTTTTCCTAATATCGGTCTGAACTTCCCTTGATGACGAAATAGAATCATAGAATAAAAGACTGGGGATTCTACCCCTATTTTTCAGGACGAATTAGTCTCTTTCTCTCTTCTCAACATATGCCATGAAAGTGCGCAAAAAAAGTTGTAGTTGTCTTTCTTTTTTGCAAGTCATACCAAAAGGGACAAATTTCTTTTTCTGTGTCACTTCATAGGTTAAGAAGAAAACGGCTAGTATTTTAGATGTATGACTGTGATCAGAATTACTCTACTTTGTTTGATGATAATGTTGTTCTGTCACTTGTCTGTTCTTTGCTCCGGTTCTCCATTTGTTAAATGTTTGAGTTAAATATGTTCAAAATATGTGTTTTATGTATAAAAGGAGAATTCATGAGTTCATGTGCAACATTGATCTGTCAACTATCTAATGGGTGTGTATTTTTTCTTCCATATGCACACTAAGAAATGTCAAAGCAACATGCTGGTGATCTTGAAGATGGACATTCGACAGTACATCAAGTGCGGGTGCTCTATTTCATCTACTTTTTTTAAAGCCTTGTTAGGAAAAACAATTACGTAGTCACAAGCTAAAAGCTAAGAAATTATTGATCTATGAAACTGTATTTAAAAGAAAGCTAAAAAATTATTGATCTATGAAACTATATTTAGAGGACTTAGTAATTGCTGAATTAATACATATTGTGATGGTGAATTTGCATTTTGTTGTTTCCTATGTCCCTGTTTGTTCAGAATATAATCCTTCCATGCTTACCCCAGTAGTATTTTGGGTGTCTCAATTATTATTTGCGGTTGATGCAGGAAGAAAATCTAGCTCTAATATTTTGAAGGAGCCCATAGTTGGACAGAAATAGTCTGTTTTGTGATTAGTTTTTCTTTTCGTTTAGATGGAGGTCTCAAAGAAGATTGAAAGACCAGTATTTGTACTTGTCTAAAACTGCAGTGACATAGGATAGTTTGTTTTTGAGCAGAATCCATGTAGTAGTATACTAATAACATTCTTTATTTCTACTAAAAGTTAACAGTTTTATTTTTGTTCAATTTTTGATGAGTAACACATGTTGGTTTTAGTAGTTTTTATGTATGTTTCATAGAATTACATGTCGCATTGTGATATTAGGAGTATCAAATATTAACTCTGATATAAGCCATGGATTTTAGCTGAATTCCGGCTGTTTGAGGTTTATTTAAAGTAGAAGATAGCATTTAGACATAAGCTTTAAGCTATCAGATGTCTTCTTAGTTAGGCAGTGTGTGGCTAGCTTTTTTTGTTAGTACTTGTAAACTCTGTAAATGTCTAGAGTAACTTCTTCAGATGCTTGATTTTAAGGAGAAAATAGTCAGGATTTGAAGAGTGTTATAAAGAGACTGATTGGTCATTCACTTTTTTTAAAAAGAAATTCTGGCGAATTCTGTTGAGATGTGGGTTGTAAGCGTTTTGAAAAAGTTTCTTCCATTCTAAATAAGTATTTATGCAAAAAAAAAAAAAAAAAAAAATTGTTATATAGAGAACTGCTTTGAGTGGGCAAATTACATGGAAACAGAGAGAACCCTGAGTACTTCCTGGTAAAGTTTTGGTAATTAAAATTCATTTGTCAATTCTTTTTTGTTCTTGTTGCATAATAGCTTCTTATTTTTTCACATTACTCTTCTGAATATAGAAGGGCTGATAAGAAAGTAGTTTTCCCCATTGTATAATCAGATGTGAAGTAAGACAGATTTGTGTATAGGTTTGTTGATAAAGATAGTGTCATTTGGACATAGTTTCTGGAATGCAACTGTTTTTTGTTTTTTTTTTCCCCAGGTAACAAGCAGGGAATTCTACAGGCTAGTTAATATAGCTTATGCTTAAATGCTTAGTCTTAAAATTGTTTTCATCTGCTTTTAAGGATTTTCCTGAGAGTTCTTCTGTGGATGTATCTGACGCAGGTAAGTTTTGTAATTTACTTTTTAATAGCTTTTTGAACAAAAGATTATAAATAATTACTCTGTATAATTCTATGATATAGTAAAAGTAATTTTCATCCATGTTCGCAAAGTAGAGAATAACAAGAGACCAAAGTACTTTTAATGCTATGAATGTTCACATTCCTCTTTAAATCTCAGTCCTGAATCCCTGATATGCTGAAAATCCAATGTAGAAGATGTTCAATTGCATTTTCTTAATAAATTGAAAGGAACGGTGAGATCAGGAGTTTTGCATGAGTGGAAACAGGACATTAGTTTCTACTGGCCCAGTTAACAAGAATATTAAATTTAATTGCCACTATGTCTTCAGGAGGCTGGCTATATTTTATTTAACATTTGTAAGTTTCAGTAACAGTCTTGTGGCCTGTCTGCAAAGCTTTAGTGTTTTTAATCTTGTATTCCCAAATAATTATTTGATTGTAATAATAATCTTCAACTGTTTTAAAAATACTTCAATATTTTACTGCACAATATCTTTTTGATTCTCATTCACGTAAAAACATACTGTTTTCCATAAATTAAACTAGGACTAGGTGTACCCTGCATTTAATGATTTAAAGAGCAGTTTAGCTACTTTAGCTAAAACTTTTTTGGTGTTGTTTTTTTCATCTTTAATATTCTTATGGGATGCTTCACACTCCTAAGTAAAGGCAGTGATTCTTCTGATGTTATATGTTATTCTTGTTCTAAAAGTTTACAAAAGCTGTCAACAGCAAGTACAAACAAAGTAAAACAGCTCTCACCTACACCTGTAAGTATTGGTCTGTCCTTGATAGGGAAAATGATTAGGACCTACCTCCTTTGGTTTCACAGGAAATAGCATAGCAAAGCATAGTGATACTTTAAAAACCTGTTGCATCTGTTAGGATCGCAGAAAAATCATGTTATTTGGAGAGAAAGGGGGAAGTTGAATCCAAATTATCTAAGCTATAATACACTGAGATAAACAGAGGATCATATCAAAGTCAAAACTTAAATTTGGCGGTAAGACCCTCAATGAAATGTTCATCTCTTCAATATAATAGATCTTTTAGGTAATAATAATATATTACATGTGCATTTACAGTGAAATAAGTTCCTGTATTATAAGACAAATTTTCCAGAGAGAAATGGGCATTTTTGTTTTAATTCGCTTCTGCATTTGAGGAACAAAGGTGTTGCCTGACTTCCCTTTTGGCCCTTAAAACACCTTCAGATGCCCTGGAGCAAATATTTCACTTCCTTCCATTCTGTGCTGTACCGTGGTTCTCTACTGATAATGTTCCAGTGCTTTGACATCTGATGGCGAATACAGTGAAGATGTACTAGAATCACATTTTTTTGAGATTTCGTTTCTAGTAGAGTATTGAATTAGTTTACAGACCAGTTCATTCTATGATGCAAACTCTTCTCTAACGTTCAGTGATTGGCATGATGGAATGAAACCTTCTTGGACACTAGAACTGTGACCTTTATCTCATGGATTATCCTATATTTGTAGTAGTCTAGTCTGGTCATTTCAGTCACTGTTTAGAGAGTAGTCTGCCAATTTTGTGCTTAACTACTGGGGAAGAAGACTATATAGCAGAAAAAGAGTATCATCTGTTACAAAGGAATAGGTGGGCGAAACTTTTCCAAACTAAAATTTTAAAGTTGTTACTAATTTCTCTACAATGGATGCTTAGTAACTGATTTACTGTGGATAAAATGCCCACAACTGTGTCTTCTATTAGTCATGTGGGTAGAAACTGGCAACCTGTCAGGTATGGGTTTCCATTCTAATGAAATAGTTCAACTCAGGTTAGACTGTCAAAGCCAGCCCTCTAACTGGTCAACATTTACACCAGTGGATACAGAATTGTGTAGCTCCTCTAAAAACAGTTTATTTCGTATGAATCTTTATCCTAGCTTTACGATGGCAGCAGCCCACAGAGCTGACTGACTGCAATGACAGGGAATGTAAAAGGATTATGGGATTATATGGAAAAGATTTTCATTTTGGTTTAAGTGGTTTAAAAAAAGTATGAAGGGCCAATTATGTGCTCAATATCATAAACAAGACTTTTTTTTTCAGTCATTATTTTCCCTTTCAGGGTTATTCTTCCCTCTTTCTTTTCCTGAAGTAAACATAATCATGGGACAAATACATAACAGCCAAGGAAATTGAGAAATCAGGACTTACAATACAGTCAAATGTTTTGTTATCATGAAAGACTGAGGCTAGTAATTAATGGAAACATCTGGCTACCTCTAGCAAAATCGTTTCCAAAAATACTTGTAGAATACCTAAAAATTGAGTTAAAGTTTTAGACAATTCTACGGCTGTCTTGATAATAAGAAACTAAGAAAAGGATCCATGGGTACAAGCAAGTAACACTGTTGTAACTTACTGTTGTTGCTGGAATAAGTAGAAATGTAGAAGGATGGAAGTGGGAATGATGCGTGAATACTCCTGAAGAGCAGTGCTTTGAAAATATTTTACCTTCTGAAATGGCTAGCATATGTCTTGAACTGGTTACAGACAAGTTATCTTAGTTTTTCTTTGTTGCCCGAACAAAATTATTTTTGAGTCAATAAATCATGTTTTTTCAATTTGATTTTAAAAGGAATGTGATACAGATAAAAAGCCTCATAGTAGAAAACACTTTTCTGAAATGAAACCACTTGAGTTACTAGATGTTTCAAAGCATTTCCAAAAAACTTGATTTTGGTTTTGTTTGAGTTAAACTACGTTTTATTTAGTGTTTATGTTCAAATTGCAGATGTAGAAAGTGATGCTGATCTAGTTACAGTAAGAAAAAGATTTGAAGACATCCACTTCCAGGTAAAAATTTCTGGTGTTTAATATAATGGAAGAAGTTCACGTTCAATAGAAATAATTGAACTATTCGAATAGCATATATGTGCCTGAAGAGTTAATGCACTGACAGTATAAGACTCTGCAGTCTGCATCTTAATGCATGTTTATTGTCAATATAGCAAATGAGACATTCAATAAATAATGTCATGAAGAACGATATGAAGTAATTGTATGGTTTTCTCTAGTATACTTATAATCCCAAAACATCAATTAATTGTACAGAACAGGTACTTCTGATAGAATTTATTATGGGTATGCAAAATGAATAACCAGAAATAATCACAATGTGAAGACACTTTAAATATGATTCTTTATCGTAGATTCTCTCAGGAGAACAGAGCAACATGAGTTTAAAAAGCAAACCTTAAATAATGACCATCATAACAAAAGCAGAATGGAATATTCTGCTGTTGTTTGCCAAAGCTAGACTATGGGTATTAGGACTACCCAAACAGGTTACAGTGGTGAAGAAAAGTACAATATATGCTTTGTGTGTGAAGTCATTCTAATCCTGTATTCAGTTTGTAAAAATATTTACTTTCCTCTTTTGTTTAGCAAAAAAACAAAAGTTAGTTCCAGGCATTTTCATGTCTTCGACCTTAAAGAGGTAGCATGTGCTTTTCCTTGGATCAATTAACTAGCTCGTTATTTTTCTGTTTTCTGCCATAGTTCCTTCTTGAGTGTTTTTTTCTTTGACGTGAAATGTACAGTAAATAAATAAGTTTTATGCAGGCAGGAAATCTTTATCAAATAACACTAGTTTGAAGCATATTGAAGTAATGCGTCTGTGTTCTTCTGTATCAATACCTTTTATGTGTTTTAATCCTTCCCTCCCGCCCCAAGAATCTGGATGTAGATAATGTGAAAACACCAGAAGAAGTTCAAGTTCAAGTGGATGTGATAGTACAGGATGATTCAAGAAGAATTCCCAAGTGGATTACGGTAACATATTTCTCCTGTTCTGGTAGAAGTTACTTGCTAATTAGAATAACATAATGACTCTCTAACTATGCACAGCACAATGAATCATAATATAACTTATCTGCTGCTCTCATTATTGCAATTCTTCTGCTTGCTGTCTACATAAATATCACAGTATTTCAGATCTATGGCAGCAACAATTATAAGAAAAGGAGCAGACAATATGCAAATGTTTCTTTTTCGAGTTCTATGCTTTGTTCTTTTTACCCTGATGTGTGAGTTGGATTTCATTTCAGTAAGTCTTCTGAAATGCCTAAATATTGAGGTTTGTAGAGGCAGGGAAATAATTGAGCTTTTAAATTTATTTTATTTACATTACATACTACAGCGTCTATTTCCTACTCAAGTTGCCAGAGATACGTGAATTATCCATATATATATATATATATATAAAGAATAGTTTTTTTAATGTACTTAAATATACATATTTATGCATACAATCTAATATTTAAGAAAAATGAATAAAATATTATATACAATGTAGAATTTGCAAAGATTATAATAGCTTTCCAAGACTAAACTTGTCATTCTCAAGAATTCTTACTGGAATCTTAGACTAGATTTTTTTTACTTCTTTTTAATTTTACTTCACAGGACCAAGCATAGTAAAGAGAGGGTAGAAGGATTCACAAATAAGATTTTTATATTACCTTTGACATACAAAAATCAAGGATGAATTCAGGATTTATATATTTTGGTTCTTATTTCATTTATTTTTCAGGCAGCACCTCAAGGACTGTCAGAAGATCTTCACTTAGTTTCACCAATGCCAGTAATGATAGGTACAACTAAATCTCTTGTCTGTGGGTCGAATATGATAGTTATGATTTTTTTAATTGAAATTGATTAGAAATAAGTATTTAATTTATTGAAAACACAGGGACTAATTAACCAACAGACCAGTTCTATAGGCAGATTTATTGCCAAGAAGTTAGATATGATTTTGCTTATGGCAAACTGTAATTGAAAAACAGAAAATAAATAGCATGTATGCATAAAAGCAGCTTTTGTTAAACAACCCAAGAAAAATGCATAGTTACAAAGTTCAGCAGAATTAAGTTCAGTTAAATGAAAGTATGACTTTTTGGTACTATTTACTTTAAATTTGAGGAATTGCTTTGGGTCTGCTGTTTTCTGGTAGACAAAGAACTACTTCACTAGTAAGCTTTCTTTCTTCAAATCTCCAAACGTGCCCCAGCAAACCTTAGGTAGAATTTTGGTGTAAATATTTTAAGCCTAAAGACTACAAAAAACATTACCCTCCTCATGCTTTACTTCAAGGGAAGCTGCACTGGTACTAAGTACCAAGCTTTCAAGTAATATGGAAATAGATTAACAAAATCTGTAGAATCTATTCCTCCTGGTTAGGAATTAGAGAGTGAAACAATCTGCCTCTACAATTAAGATGTTTTCTATCTTTATATTAAGTTATTTTCCAAATATTGAAAAAAATATTTTAAATGTTTAATTTCCACAGAAATTACAGAAATTCCATAGAAATACTTAATTTCCATCGTCTTTAATCTGTTAATTCAATGTGGTTAAAAAGATATTTTAATTTTCCTTAATTGTATGTAATCATCCGCTTAGCTTGGCAGAAAAGCTTAATGAAATCTGTTAGCACATAAAGAATATATGTACCACTTGCAATTGTTTGTCATGTAACGTTACTGAAATGTCCTAATTTTTTTTTCTGATTTTTCTTTTGCGATTTAAGTTTTCTGTTTCTTTCTTTGTTTTTTGAATAGGCAACCAAGACAGTGTTTTCGGAAAGAAAGTAGAGCTGACAAATGCATGTTCTTCATCCAGGCCTTACCAGTTCCAATTTTCTGGTGTCCCGATTTTACCAGATATAGTAACTGTACCCAGACTTCAACCTTTTCAAGAAATTAATAAAACTTGCTATGACAGTGTCTTGGAAGAATACCAGTCTGCAGATGAGGAATGTTCCTGGAGCAATATAACTCTTGCAGACTTGTACCCTGCAATGGTAGAGACACTGATAAAGCTCATGACAAAGCAGATTCAGAGAAAAGCATTTAAATACATGTTTGGGCACTGTAGGAACAAAAGATGGTGTCCTAGAAGACCAAAGCTCAATGTCACTGTAGACAAAATAAGGAGGTTCAGACCACTTAAACTGAAGAAAGCACTACCCGGCATATGCAGTGGTAGGAAAGACATCCAGAATCAAACTTCAGGAAATAATGTAAATGTGAATAGTGGACCTTGTGATGATCAGTGTTCTATTAATAATTTATCTGGTCTGGTACCATATTCTTACCTAGACAGTAGTGGAATGGAAACGGACTGCTCTAATTCAAGTGTAGATCATCATTCCTTATTTGGAAAGGGACAAAACGTTCCTGAATGGACTGCTTTTCCTAATGTTTTGGCTAGAATGGGAGAGACATTTGTAGTTGAAGATCCATTACCGACTACTGTCTCACTGAATAATTTGAAATGCAACCCAAGTGATAACTTGGCTTACAAATGTTCTTTGGAATACCCTTTTTTAACATCTACTGCCAGTTCAGACTCAACAGCGCTTACTCTGGTAAAAGAGAGTGAAACTCAAAAAATTGATTGTCCTTCTGGTAATACTTCAGGATTTTGTTCATCTACTTGCTATTTCAATGACAATAGTAGCACTTTTGCACCTGTCACAAATCATTCTCTTGCGAAAGCATCAAATACGTTTGTCATAAATCCTCAGATAAAAATTTCTGAAAGAGAGATTTCTTTCCAGCGCAGACACTCATTTTCCTCGTTGTCTATAAAGCACAGTCCTTCAAAGATGCCCCAGAAATATGAAGATGCATTTGAAAAACTCTACTACAAAATGTGTTCCAAAAAAATCCAAAAGCCTTTGACATTGACAAAACCACTTTCAAACTCACAGAAGCCTGAAGAGAGAGGACGATTAATGAAGTATAATTTCAGTGGGTCTGTGAGGTCCAATATACAGTATGACAGAGCATTTGAGAAGATTTATGAGCAATTGTCTAGTGAGGCAGTTTCAAAACTTCCTGGTTTTCAGAGAGCTTCAAATTTAAGGAAATATGAAGGAATACAGGTGTCTGAAACTGTAAATGCTCTTGTTAACTCACCTGTTCGATCTTTATCTGCAATTCCCAGAGTTAAGAGACTAGGAAATTTTCAAAATGATCTTCTTTGTTCACCAGTAAAGAGACTGAAAAATATACCTGAACATTATTTTTTTCCAACAAAACATCAGCAAATTTCTCACAGGAAAAACGCAAATCTTCAAACAGTTGATGTGGATTTTTTGAGCCCATACAATGGCAGTAGCACCAGCTTTTTTAACAGTCGCAACTGTCAGAATCAGGTATTGTGGGACATTATAAAAAGTGATTGTGTACTGTTTGCTGATATTTAGAGAAATGCTTTAGAAATGGATTCAAGCCTTTAGACGGATTCGGTCTTTAGATTAGTGACCATGTGTTTATTTCCAGTGCTATTTTGGTGCAGTTGTTTCCTGAGCTTGGGAGGATTTTATTTGCTAAACAAAATACAAGTTGTGTCAGGTCTCCTGGATCCTGTGAGGAAGCTCACTGTATTTATTAACACGGAAAGTGGCTTTAAAATGCTCAGCAAAAGATTTTTTCTTACTTTTAATACTCAGTCACTGGTTAAAATACTCTCATACAGTGACCGTTAATTAACAGATTATCCTTCTGAAACTATTATGTTTTATTCATTATATACATTAGCAAGGTGAGACCCAAAAAAAAGCTCTTTTGGAATTACCAGACTTGTTTAAATTAGGCCCTTATTTCCAAGTTTCAAGTTGTTTCTTCTAAGGCAAGCTGAGAAATAATAATAGAGTGTTTTCATTGATGTGGTATGTTTATGCTTTATTTTCAGGACTCTGGTTTTCACACTTCTTCAGATAGAACTTTTCTTGTTAGTCCTGTTATTTCCCTGAAAGGTTAGTTTCAGAAGCTTGGTGAATTATTATTTTACCAGTCACTTCTTTAAAGGGTAGATCTATAGATCTCTTCTATAAACCCCTGTCTAGGTGACAGCTCTCTTTCCTCATTAATAATTAGATGTTTGTTTTTCTTTAATAAGTAAGGAGTCTAAATAGAAAATGGTTTCCTGAATCTCACAACAGTAATTTAAGAAGCTTTTTCTGTAGGAATTTTCCTACTAAACTATTGCTTATTTATCTGTTTTCTTTCCTTTTTTTTTCTAACTTTACTTTTCCATATATAAATGTTCTGTAGGAAATGGATAGTTTGTTAATCCTGCACTTGAATAATCAAACGCTTTTGCGTGGTTTCTTAAGCTTTACAAAAATGTGCAATTGCATTGTTGCATGCCTATTGTTACTTGCTTAGGTGAATCAGATTGTTGATCTGAAAAAGACCACTTTTGCTGAGTCAAGACAGTATCATTTTATTAACTCTGGACTGAAAGACCAGTAAAATTAGTTTAAGATTCTAGATGCTAATTTTATAATTTTCCTTCAATAATTTGATTTTGGTTAAAGTATGTTTTTAACATGATGCAACTTTTTTCCCAGCTTAGTCAAAATTGATTATATTTCTTTTCTATACCTCATTTTTATGAGTTGGGTCATCAAATAACTAATTAACATGCAAGGGAAAATACTGAAGAAGATTACTTAAAAAAAATTGTTAACTGATTTACAAAGAGAAAATGGCAAAAGAAATGAATTTGTTTGTATGGTTCTTGCCTTACTGCATTTTCATTACCAATAAATAATTTTTACAAAGAATTTGATTATTTGAGGTGACATATTATTTGAGATGCATCCTATCTGTCTTATTTTGCCTCACTCAAATTTTAATTCCTCATACTCTGTCACATTTTCTTTCTGGAAATAACTCTTCTCCTTGTACCTTTTTTTAATGGTCATTAAATAATAAGTATTTGGAAAAAAGTTAGCTTATATGTAAATATATTTGAGGCTTTTGAATAAAGGGTATAAAATGTTTTTGAAATTAAGTTTGGCCAGAAGAGAATTTTCTGACTGAAGTGTGGTGATTATTACCAGTGTCTTAACAGGCTAGTATTTTTACAGTGTATTTTATTCTTTATGCTACTTAGCATCATTCTTACCCCTTTGATACTGTCTTTCATGACCAGAATCTGGGACTGCTGATGCCTCTAGCTGGCATAGGACAACACAGCATTACAGCTGTCCTGGAAGTGCACAGAAAAATCATCAAAAGTAAGTGCCTTTGCATAAAAGAAATTTCAGAGGAAATTCATACTGTGCTACATTATATTAAACGTAGGGGGTTTGTTGCTTAAATGAGTGCATCTATAATGAAAATGAGCATGGATGCTTGAGAGAACGCAAGCTTAAGACTGCACACTTGAACTTTAGGAGGCAAGTGTGAACAAAACTAGCCAGAGACCAACGTGGGTGGTACTGAATACAAGATGGGCCTAAGGGATCAGCTACTCCAGTTCTGATTTTGTGTTCGTTATAGGGATATTTATTATTTCAGCCACTATGTGACTATATAGTTGTTTTGATTTTGGCTGTGTGCTTGAGCTGACAAGTTTTCTCGTATCCTTAAGCTCTGGAGAGCATAGTATATTGCCATTTAGATGGACTTCCAAAAGTCAGCTTCTGTGCAGTTGGTCATGGTTATGTGCATTTTGGCTCTGTGTAAACAAGCAATGGATATGTTTGGAAGGTATCAGAGATCCTTGCCTCCTGTTCTGTTATTACTATTGGCAATGTATTGACATCTCTGGATGGAGAAAACTCCTTTCAGCACCCTGGAAAATGACCTACTACATCCATTTTCCTTAGAAAATATGACTTCTGCAAAAGTTTCTGATCTCTTCGCTTTGCAATTAGTAACTAATTCAATAGATGGCAGGCTTAAAAAATATTACAAGTTCTCTAAACAGTTTTATTTTATGAAACTTTTCTGACATTCTTCTTGCCAAAAAGTCTGTTTTGGCACCATCAGATACACTGCCTTCCCGAACTTAAAGTCAATAAATGCTTTCACTACGCTTAGGGTGATCATACAGCTAATACTAAAAATAAATAAATAAATAGAATAAAACTGACAGTGCTCAAATTAAAATTTTGATTTTCTAAGGAAGCCTGAGTGCGCTTTTGAACTATTTGTATGGAGAACTTAATCTGAAAGAGGCTGTATTGTATATCAAAAAAGTCTCAATTTAAGCAAAGATGGTATTAAAACCTAAAAGCTTGCATTACAAGTATATGATAATACCAATAAAGATTGTATTTGGATTATTTCTGAATCAGTGGAAGATTGGAGGTGTGTTGGTGACTATAAAAGGATGTTTAAGTGATCTTGAATATAACCACTTAGCTGAGTGCATTTCTGCTCCGTTTTTAATTCCTTTATTTCCTTACTTTTTTCCCCGAGTCCACACTAAATAGCCCTCCCTATTCAATTAGTAATTGTTCTCAAGAAGAAAAAGGTTTTCCTTTCATTAATGCATGCAAGAAAAGTTTGAGAAAGTGTAGGAAATCAGAATGTCACTGTGTGCTTTCTTGCCAAGCCATCTGGAGGAAAATCTATTGCTCTGTTCCTTAATTACACAAACACACGTTTGCTGATACGTAGCCAAAATGGTCTGTCAGCTGGCAAGATTCCTTAGGCCTGTGGTGTGATATTCTTAGCCTTCTATGGTTGAAATACACTTGCCAGGACTGAAGCTCTTTAATGGCTTCAGAACCCTCAAAAGTTTTACGCCTAAGCCAGGTGCCAAAATGCTGTTTGTTGTAATAACTGTTTGTGGAGAGGAGAGGAAGACACGCTTCTGGGAAAGGAAAAGGAAAGGAGACTTTTCCTGTCTAGAACTCTGCCTGTATGTAGAAGCTGATTATGGAAAAGACCTTTTTCAGAAAAGGAAATACATGGGAATGCTGTTCTACAACTACACGGCTATACTTAATTGTAAATGTACACCAAATTAGTTTAAAATAGATCTTAAAAAATTAAATGCCATTTCTTAAGTAACTAGCAAAGAAATAATTGTATTCTCACTTGTATCTTTAATTTTTAGCTACTTCTGAATACATTCAGTGTTTGCATCTGAAAATTTAATACATAGTTACATTAATGTAATTTATGTTAATATCGTAGCTTTACTGAGATATTGAACTTGACATAGGATGAAAAGCTTCCTCTTCAGCTGAACACGCATAGGAATGCAGGCAAGGAGTCCTGCTACTGTTCACAATCAAGGTGTTCATGTATCTTGCATTAGTGTGTTGTTTCACTTTCATTCTGTTCACCAGATAGTCAGCAAATATAGTATTTTTGTGAAATTTATTTTATGCTCTAAACAAATATTTTTTACAGGGTATCAAGAAAACTAAGTTACGGCAATGGAAAAGACCGAAATCCTAGTAATCCTTTGGATGATGTCGTGGTAAAAAGTAGTCAAGGAACCTTCATGGACTTTTACAGAGAAAATATTGTTTTATAATCTTTGATTTGTTTATTATTTTTTTTCCAAGAATCACAGACCTATTATTAATTTAAATATTTTAAGCACAAGATCCATAGTATGGAAAAACATTATTGTAGTATACAATTAGTCCTGATTTATACTTCCCTGTAATATAAATTCTCAGAAGCTGGTTCCTCCCTTCTGACAGTGTACACCCTACTCCTTGGGCTTCATCAGGTATTGCAAAGAATCAATATTCCTTTCTATGTATTAATTCATTTAAATTTTATATATGGTATTGTTTTTAATAATAGAACATGATTTGTATTATCTTTTTATCTGCTGAGGAACTTTGCTTTTTAATCTATTAATACTGCAATTTTAAGTTTTGTGTCTGCTTAATTCCCACCCACCCCCTTCGTGCTTTATAGATGTGTCAGTACTAGATGCATGAAAGAAATCTGAACTGGGCTGGGTGGTCCAAATGCAGTATTATACACTGTAACTTTTAATGTGCATTCTATGCAATTTTACTGTGTAATCTTCTAAGTAGCTCACCAGATTTGATTGTACAATAAAACTTCATACAATATTAGATTTGATCTCTATGTTCTGACCAAGTTCTACTTGACATACCATATATTTTAAATAAATACATACTCTGAACTAATACCTGTTTTCAGAATTTTATTTTAGGTATAAATTCTCAGGACAAGTTTGTATGCCTACAACAAATACATGAGAACAATGTGGCAGGATCCCACAGGCTTTCATTGCTGTGCTCCTTCTTGGCAAGGGGGTTGTTTTAGTGGTAAGCGTTAGGTCAAATGCACTCTTTTATCAGCATTGCCCAGTGTCAGCTTTCCAGGCTTCAGAAAAGGAAAAATAGTTTTCCTTGACTTCCTTTCTGGGCATGTTTTTTTTCTTATTGTGTTTTGGTGTTCTGCTGTTTGTGATGTGCTTGCTTATTTCTTTGTCTTTACATTATTATAGCACTTAAAACCAGATTTTTTGTTACTTTTAAGTGGTGTTGAATGGAACAAGAAGTCAACTTCAGTAACGCTTACTCTAGAGTAAGACAATAAGCATCAGTGGGTGGCTTCTGCAATGCGTATGCACATGTTCCCTCCCTCATTGTTCCTATGTTAGGGTCTTCAACTGATTAAGGAGGTATTGGGGAGGCAAGGACAATCCCCAGACATGGACTGTATATCTCGAAACAAGACACTGGAACTCATGATAAGGAAGCGGCAGACGGACAGAGAAACAAACGTAAGGACTATAAATCTCAAAACTGGACATTGGAATTCATTATAAAGATACAACAAACGGAAGAATTAGCAACAACCAGCTCTTGCAATTAAGAAACCTGCCAATTCAGCAGATTCCTGACCAAAGGTGAAAAGTACACTGTGAGGAAGACTCGGGGTCTTCCTCCCAAAGACCCCTGCCCACAATTCTTGGAAGGCTCTACGCAGGCGCAAGGTGCCAAAAGGCTGATTAGCATAAGAAGCGAGGGAAGGCGGGGATAGGTAATGCATATGTATAGGTGCTTGTAGAATATTGATAGATTGATTGTATAAATTCAAGACTGCTTTCCGCTTTAGGTATGCACGATAGGTAATATTGAGGTAATTATTTCCCAGTATTTCTTGAGATACCACTACCAAGAGACTGCAAAATTGCACTAATGTTTTCTGTTTTGAAGTAACTCTAAACTAGAATCACTTTTGGACATGTGTAGAAATATGATTTCTACACAGGTAGGAAAAAAAAGCAAGGAACCAAGGTAGGAAAAAAAGTTTATTTAAAGAACTTAGCAATAATTCATTCCATCTATGGAAATGGCTTAGAATTTTAAGAGGTAGTTCTTGGAAAAACTCCTGGTGTTGGAAGATAAGCTCATCCCGGTGCAACTTTTTTGATTCCAGCAGTAGCAAGGAATGGGAGAAAGTTACACAACTATTTTTGGAATTTGAAAACATCCACTTGTTTGTCTTCTGATTCTTAAAAGTGTGATATCACCAAGGGTCTGTCATGACTGCTGAAGGATACCTGTTCTAGACCTCTGAAAATTTAATGGTGCTACTTGATACTCTGTTTTGATATCTATTCTTGAATTCCAAGCAGTCTTCTCCTTCTGCCACCATATTCCTATTAGGCTTATTTTTTCACATTTCCACCAAACTGATAATTGAGTCAAATGCTAAGATTACTGTTATAACGACAGCTTCAAACTGCATCTGTCTGCTTCAAAATATTTGTGAAGAATGCTATAAAAACAGGTTAAGTTACTGAGATAGTACAAAACAAGACCTAGGATCTCCTTTTCTGATTTTGCTTTAATTACTTCTGAAACTCTTTATACAGAATGGATTTAAAGAAACTATACAGAATGAATTTAAGAAATGCATGGTAGCTTACATAAGTCTTTGTCAATGGCTTGAAGATGAAGCAATATTGAACATGCTCTTTCATTTAAAAATTAGTAGTCACTTAAAAACAATCCACGCAAAAAAAAAAAGGGGGGGGGAGGAGGAGGGTTAGTGCCTTATTTAAGCAAACAGAAGGTAGAGATCTGGGGGAATAAAACTGAATCTGGACATGTAGCAGCATTAGTAATGCCTTGGATTGATAAGCCTGACAAAAGATGATCCTGAAGTTGATGCTGTGAGAGCAGCAATGAATAATTTATTGATAAGTGATTAAATCGGAAAGAAAGTGTATATTGAAGGAGGATATTTACAAAAGAACTCCGTTCTTTTAGGAAACAAAGTTGTAGGGAAAAGCAGCAGATGAATATTTTAGTAAATAAATAGCTGGACTGAACAATGAAAGCTAAGTATACAGAGGAAACTAAATGTACCAAAAACATTATGCAGTGGGCTTATTGTTATGTGTATACTCAATGAGAAGTGTATGCTTCATTTCTATTGATATTTTTTCTAATCATCAGTCTCAGAAGTTCTTTGATCTTGGAATTTTGAGAGTGAAGGCATACATGTAATCAAGAGTGAAAACACAGAGAAAATTGGGAAATAGCAACTCTTGAACTAAGTTTACACAAATTGTATTAACTGAAAATAATAGCATCCCTTTTTTCATATATGTGTTGGAAAAACAATGGCAATAAGCTCCATGGGACTCTCCTCATATACTGTTTAAGAAAGCTTGTTAAGAAGGCTGTTTAAGAAAGCTTTCACTTCTAATTGCTTCACAGGGCTGAGTATTGCATCTGATTGGTGTCAATTAAATTGAAATATTTTACGTATCATTAATGTTAGTGAAACTATTTTGATATATGAAGCTATGCAAGAGCTTGTAAATAGCTTGTTTATTCTTCCTTTGCTCCTGCTAAAAAACAATGTGCTCTTTACAACCTGATCAAATTAAGGTAGTACTTTGTGCTCTATAATCTTGCTGTTTAGCTTTGGATTTTGGATTTGACTTTTGTTGTGTTTTTTTCCCCTCCTTGGGATTTCAGTTAGCATCATCATTTAATATGATGCTCCATTACAGTGGTGGTATGCGTGTTTTTAATTGATTCTTCACAAATATTTATTCCTGTTTCTCCAATGTTAATCGGTCAATGGCCATGATAACAATCAGTTTAATGCTACTGAGTCTGCCTTGTTTCTGGGATCTAGTGGTCAAACATATTGATTTGATCTCTGCACATAAAACTCCATGCTAGTACAAGACACTGAGCAGCTTGGTCTGCAGGGGTTGGGTCATTCTTCTTGGTCTAGCATAGAAGTTAAGGCATGTGAGAGAGATCTGTTAACTAAGCTAAACTAAATGTGGGCCAGGCTGTCAAACAACTTTTACATTTGTTTTTCTTCATAAATTTGTTGCATCTCTTGACAGAGGCAGCCACTTCCGCTTTTTCCAGAGGTGTTGGCTCTTTGTACTATAAGTTGTTTGTTTTTTCTAACTGCTTTCAAAGTTGCTGTCTCCTTCAGGACCTGAGATGCTGTCAGGCTTCTGAATGTCCTTGAGCATTTCAAGTTCCTCAGCACTGTGCTCTGCATAGATTTTAAAGACACTAATATTTTTTTTTTTGAGAAGGCAGAACTTTCTGACATCTAGAGGTAGGCATGGTACATCAGCATGTCTTGTTTTCTGCTACTACTATTTAATGGCTCCCAGAATGTGCTACAAAAAGAAATCCTTACTATAAGTTCTTGCTATCTTATGAGTGCAACCAGTATGTAAATAACTTAGGAAATAAAAAACTTCCTATTAAAAAAAAAAAAAAAGATAAACGCACTGTAAAACCTTGTAGGAATTTAAATATCAAATATAATTTTAGAAGGAAAAAATCCTCTACAGGAGATTTATTGGTACAGATCATTTGTCAATATCTTATTCTTGAATATAGATGAATAAAATACTGTTAGTAGAGGAATGAAGATTTGATATGTATGTTGATATTATTCACAGAAGGAAACTGAAGATATATGAGTTTCTTTTAAATCTGCCTAGATGTACAGGTACTACTTAAAAAAAGTTGTTAAATTATTCTGCAATTAGCTTTAAGTATATTCTTTTAATACCGTAGGCTGCTGACAGTGGGGAAGTACACAATGTTGAACAGCAGATCAGTGTTTAACTGGGAAAACAACTAAATCCTTAAGTGTACTTGTGCAAAACACCATTTCTTTTCAAAAGTATTGTGAAAACCTATACAGAAGAACAGTCGTACTGTGCAGGAGTTCTTACACACAAATGAGTAGGTCATCTGTTACTGTTTGAAGGTTGATGGTTGTTTTAAACGAAGGTTTAATTTTGACTTGAATACCATGTGAATCCTGCTCCTACAATTCCCTTTCAAAACTTCTTCAGGAGGACAGGCCCTTTAAAGTGGCAGTCTGGACCTATAGTTAGTTCTTGCTTAGTCCGTGGATTTGCTTGGAAGACAATTTGGAACATTTAACTTACCTGTTTTACACCTATATTTGGTATGTTAGTTTGACAGGATACAATCTTTAATTGTTCACCTTTCCTCCAGAACAACCAAAGCAGATCTCACTTTGTGATTGCATATTTGGTTCATGAAGCTACTTCAAATGTTCTCTCCATCTGTTGTATGAATCAAACCCATTAGTCTTATGGGATCATCATGAATGGCTTCTATGTTGACTGTGTTTTCAGCAGCCAGCTGATCACTGTTGAGGTAAATGCTAACTTTTGAAGTGATAATGGTGGGTTTGGATGATCTTTCTTCATCCTCTACTGAAGGGTCTTTTTTTCTCCTTGGTTTTCTGCGTTTTCCCTTGACACTGTGATCAAGTGAGGCATAACACATCTGATGGTCAGGCTCCACCTAGAAGGAAATTCACTTTGCATTTAACATTCCGTAGTCATGCTTGATTTAGAATTATGTCTAAGGCTTCCAGTATGTCTGTATTGTTATTGTGGTTGGGGCTGAAGCTTACACAAACTAGCTGTAAATGAACTAATTGAAAGTACAGATGATTAAGCTATGGCAGCACAGAAAACAGACCAACAAGAACCTAATGGTAAATGACTCATGTTCTTGAAATAATGGCAGTAAGGAAAAAAATAATTAAGGTATTTTTCCCTCTATGGAAATAAGAATAGCTTATATAATCAGCCCAAGTTCTTTGGGATGCAAGGCATTGTTGGATCTGTTTTTCTTCCCCCATTTGATCTGTTAGAATGCCACTGTTCGCAACAACAGTTTTTGCAGGCTTTGTGTGGAAAACAAAAGCTGGGCGATTCTTTGTTCTATACCTCATCTGATTTCCAGTGCAAAATGTATGTTGTGTGTATGTGTGTATCCACTGCTACTTTCTATATGTTTTTCAAGTCAAATTGTTAAGTGCTTTTGGCATTGGAATTTTCATAGATGATTCTGTTTCTGTGAAGTTTATGTTAACAGATCTTTAGATAAGAAAGGATGTGTCTTCCCCCTGGAAGCATCCTGAGAGAGAGAGAGGCTGGAAATAACTCCCTATGAAATACCTGGAAATCAATTCAAAAATTGATACTAGGAATGCTTCAATTACAGACAAATTTCAATAGAAGCTTGTATGCTTTTAGGTATCCAAGTAACAACAAGATAAAAATCAATAGAAAATCAGTTGTCTTTCATTTGTTAAGACAGATTTTTGTGCTGGGCAGGAGTAAGTCAGTCATACTCACGATTATCATGTGATGCAGTTGATGTTTTCATTTGGTTGATGTCCAAAACAAATACAATTCTTCATATAAACCATGGCAGAAGATGCATGCTTAATTGAGCCTGATCTACATTCCTGTGACTGAGCTTTATTATGCCATATGGATAGAAATGAGCAGTCCATAATTCTCCTGCTTCCTTTTCTAATGGCCTAGACTGAATTAAGTGTCAAGTCAGTGCTTAAATTTCCTGATGAACTGAAACACTCAAGCATGGTAACTTTTATGATGAGCAATGTAAGAATTTGAGTTACTTATTGTCATGGGATTACCACAAAAAGTCTGAAACAGACCTTGTTACCCTCATTCAGATATCCAAATTTAAAAATGAAGATACCTGTAGCTGGTTAACTGGCATTTGAGGCTGGGACTTCATCTGCTCATAACAACATTCCTCTGTAATTTACCAAAGTAGAAAAATGTTTTAGTTATTAAAGACATCCTACTGAGGATTAAAAAATCCAATTAACAAATCCCCCTGACAGAAATAACCCCACCCCTTTACCCCCACCAATTTACTTTGATAGAAGCTTATCTTGTTTTGAAGTGACATACAAGTCTCTTACTCTGCTTACAGAGTAGCTTAGAAATTCAGGCACAGATACTCTAAAATGGAAAATAATGTTCTATTCATGTGGATAGTAAGCTTCTATTTATTCACTAAAGGGACATCATTTTAGACTGCTAGAACATATGAGGGTAACTTCACATACCAAAGTGTTTGGCAGTAGAGGTGATCTATTCAGTAGATGACCTGGTCTTATAAACAGTGCAGTATTTTGGTTTGCTGTTCTACCCCAAGTAGATATCAGTACAGCAATTAAAAGAGGAAAGGATTCTCAGGTTTTCTGAGAAACACAGAATGTGTTGGTCATTTTGCTTTCAATTTCACATTTCTTATAACCACCAAATAGACACGTTTTTAATGTGAGGCTTACCTAAAACTTCTTGACTGAGATTGCCGTAAACTGGGTCATCTTCTGTGTAATGGTCATCATAGCTAGAATGGGAATGGAAAGATATTTTAAAATCACATAATAAGCTTTATTTAAGACCCCGCTATTCTACTTCGAACATTTTACACAAATCTACAGTAAAAGATTGTATATGACCTAAAAAACAACACGAAGAATATCTGGGGCGATGGGAGGTAATAACACTGTATTTGCAGAAGGGGAAGAAAAGGCACTGTCAATATTCTGAAGAGAAATTTATTATCTAGCCAAGGATAGAACTCTTCTTTCCTGTAACTTAAGTAAGTATAAAGGCAGTCTCAAGACTACTAAGCTACTGGTTGATGGAGTTCTAAAAATATTAATGATCTCTTAGTAACAGTGAGATAACTGTGAGAAGTGGCCCAAAAAGGACTTCATGGGTAAATGTAACCAATCTCTTGCTTTATTGGCTCACATACCATATAATCATTTGAGAACTACGTCAAACTTTTCTAATTCTGCTACTCATATTTATAGAGACTGCTGTGATAAAGACCAAAATAAAATTCATTCACTGTTGAGTTACACACCTTCATCCTCAAGCTAAAGTTCTTTAACCTACAGAAATGTGCTCCCTTTCAGATGATAACTTCATGTGCAGAGGTTGCTTAATCCATCTGAACCTCTACTTTGCAAGCTAAATTTGACAAGTCTGGGGGAAGCAGGTGAAGGTCAAAGAGGCCCAGTATAGTAGTGTGGCACAACAGGAGTGTAACTTTAGAGTCAAACAATTGTTGCTAAGGAGTAGATAAACCTGCATGTCGTTGGGAAGGAGGGATAAATTCTATTTAGCTCAAGCCTGGTTTGATTCACTGAAATCCAATTAACAATTAGAGTATGAGGCACAATCCTGGAGCGTGGCTCTTAGTTGGGTTCCATTTGAAGGGAACCCTATTCACATCCTCCAAGGCCACTTTGCAATACAAACTAAGGAACTAAATGGTGCTTTTGGGGAGGATGTTCTTAAAAAAGTGCACTCCTGATTGAACTAAAATTCTTATGTCAATGCACCTAGACAAGACCAGAACAAAGTTCAGCTTTGGCTATTTAATGGTATTCTGTATTCCATTACCTGTTGTTTCTTGAAAATGTTTTTAAGCATGTTTGTAAAAACAAGAATCATTAGAGTGAAGCACAGCGTGATCCTGTTCCCATTGCATCCCTATACTGTGACTTGTAAAGAGGATGTAGTGATGCAATCTTAGACTGTTTTTTTCAGTGGTATAATCAGCTGAACAGACAGTAATGAACAGAGGGACTTCCCAATTTCAAGTAAGCACGTCATTGAGGATTGGTTTGGGGAGAAAGACAACAGCTTTTGTATTTTTGTTTCAAAGGCATCTTATATTTGTGTTGAGGTGCCTTCTATCTCTGTTTTCTAAAGTAATTTCTTTAATATGGAATAAACTGGGGAGAGATCAGGAGCTGTCCAGCATCTGGAACCGACGCAAACAGACTGATTTAGGGCTTTTGAATGCAATGTGCAAAAGGAGGTTATGAAAAGTAAATACACACAAGTTACTGTTCCCCAAGTATTAAATATCAGACTGTAATTTCTCATTATTTTCTGAGTTCTCTTTAATTATAGTAGATTCATTGAATTGGAGTGATAGTGTTTTGACTCAATGTTTTGCATTTACTTCAATACATAAAATAATCATATCAGCATGCAGTTATTTATTGTTGAGTAAATGACTGGAGTACATCCCTCCTGTGTGAAATTATTTCCCTCCCCCCTTCACAGAACTTTTTTTTTTCCCGTAACTCTCCTGCTCTCCAGTAGTGCCAGGCAGGCCATGTGAGATAATGGATTTCCCCCATGTCTTCCGTCTAAAGCCATCTGTCATAATTTATTGCTTATTTTGCCCTTCTCAGAAAGAAATTTTTTATCCAACTTACCTTGGACTGTTGTCTTCATAGTCTTTATACATTTTAGCTAGAAAATTTTTAACAAAAAAAAAAAAAAAAATGAATGAAATATGTTATTTAAGAGTGCTTCAGATAATTGTCCTAACTGACACACTTTTGATTTCACTGTACAGAAGTAGGTCTTCCAGGCTCTATTTTTTTTAAGCAACATATATGTTTATTATATATAATCCCTTCTCCCAAAAATGTACTATAACACATGGGATTCATTTCTTGTTTCCTCCTCCTCCTACTTCTAACATATCTTTTTCTATGCCTAGGGAGGTGCATCGTGTTTATATCAGAAGATGAAGGGTTCGTTAGTTTTTTTTTTTTTACTAGTTTCTTCTGTCTCTGAAAGAGAGAGATCCTGTGATCCACAGATGAAGAAACTGAAGCAGAGAGGCAATAACCACTAAGAGATTTATTGCTAGAGCTTGATTAATAACTCAGGAATGCCTGACTTTCTATCTCGTGCTCCAGGACTCCAGAATTTACCATGGTAAGGCTTTGATACCAGAACACTATAGCGTCAGCCAATCTGACTGCAACCTTGCTCAAGGTTAGTTTTGTAAATGACTGTGATTTTTCATCATATCTACCTAATAACACTAAAAATCAAGACAAAACAAAGAAGTGACACTCTCCTTCCCCTCCCAGAACACTCCAGCACCTCTTCTAATAGCCTGTAGTCATACCAATTTCTCTTATTGGTGATTACAATTTATAAACATGAGCCTTCTGCTTATGTGGATTACGTATGCATGTAAGTGTTCAAAGTAGTTCGATATAAGTGTTTGCCTGCCCATTCATATTCATACAGCACAAGGTACAATTTTCCCCTGTAAAGACAGGTTTTCCTGAAGGGTTGCAGTAGGATTGTACAACTGATTATAGAATTATATGCAGAAGATTGGTTGTACTGTCATAGTCGATCACATTAACTTTTTTTTTTTTAATTTTAACTAAAAACAGAGTATGAGTGTAGTCATCCTCTAACAAAAATAAAACAAATGAGTTCATTATTGTCAGTGATGCTTTGGTTTAAGAGATAGAATCCCATGATGAAAAGCAAGTTGGTTTGTTTTGAAAGTAAACTGATTAAACTGATTAATTATGAAATATTAATATTAAATCTTAATATCAATATTAATCTAATTATGAAATCCAACATTCAAATAAACATTCAGAAATTTAGGGAAGATAAAACTTTCTCAGATGTATTTTGTGTTAGTACAGCTACTTAAAATCATTTTTAATTTAAAGTACAGTTGATAAATAAGTTACATGAAATGTACTCCTTAAAAAATATGAATTAATGACTTTAAAAATACACTATACAAATAAAACATTAAGCAGAAATAATTTTTTCACCCTGTATATTTTCTGTTGGTTTATCATCAGAGGACAAGTTTGCATAGTGGTTTTTAGCAGTCCGTTGGGCAGGTAATAATCACTCTGTAATCTTACCTGCTTCTCCTAAAAATTTTAAAAGTTACATCCTGACAGCTAGAATCATTCTTGTCAAAGAATAACTTTAAGACTCAAAAGAATAAATCTTTTGGCTTGACATCTCCCAGAAATGATGGGTTTCTCTCAAGGTACTTTTAAACAGTCAAATTCCTTTCCTTACAGAGACAACATTACTTACTTTCTTGCTTCTTTTTCATATAGTGTGAAATATTCAGTATCAATGAAACAATCAGAGCCAGACTCAGAAAGGCCAAAACTCCCCAGACAGAAGGATGGCATTCCATTTCTGTAACTGAAGGAAAATCATTTTATATTATGTATTGTCTAACAATTACACTGTATTCTTTGTGTTTGGTTGATTTTTGCTTTCTGTAATTCAAGCCTTTTGTTGGTTATTCTGTGGCAGCCATTGCTTTATGAGCTATATAATTAATATCAAAACCAGATACAAAATAACAAGAAAAAAACATCCATAAACTGTTAACAGAGCTGTAGTTTCATAGCAAATCAGCCAAAGGCTGGAGTACTAGTTTGCCTGTAAAATGGAGTAAAAATCACAAATTGCTTAAAAAAAAAAAAAAAAAAAAAAAAAAAAAAAAAAAAAAAGGAAATGAATAGCTTTGAAAGTGTTTTTCTAATTGCCTTTAAAACAAATAAATAATAAAAAAAAAAGTAGCTGGAGCAGAGCAGAGGTTAGATGACACTGGCAGAGTGAGATTCAATCAGGTCCATAATATTCCTATTTGGCTTTGACATAGCTGAATTCCTTCAGGGGCTTAATGTTTTGTTTACTTTTTAAAGGAAAGCTGAGTAAAGGAATGCATCACTATACATTCACATGTTGCAGGGGCAACAATGCATTTAATCCTATTGAGAAGACAAAGCTTTGTTCCTTGGCTCACTGACATCAGCTCACCTTCAAAATTGCCCCTTCTGGTTTTTGTTCCCTGATTACATAAAGAGTTGAAAGTTGAAAATCTCTTTTAGTTTTGTTTAATTCCAATCCACAGATGTTATGATGATTAAGCAAGATAAGATAATCCTTGTTAGTAAGAAACTGTGTCACGTAGACTTCTGTAGCACTTTTCCTTCCTCTCTTGAAGCACTATGAAGCACTTACCTTCTCTCTCTTTTTTAAAGGAACAAAGCAGAACAAATAACCTGTGAATTCCTGACAGCTTTGTAACTGTTTATTCCACATAGTCCTTCCAGTGGGCATTTATTCCATTCTTTCAAACTAAATATCCCATTCCCATTCCTTTTTTTTCTCCTAGTTTAGTTCTAGAAAAGTTGTTTGAGGGCTCTCCTTTACTGCAATTACACTTTTCGTGTTGAAAGGCACTTTTTTGCAATGAGATACATGATTGAGATATTCATTACAAGAGAGAAAACACCATGAGATAACTATATATAATTTTCCAGAGGAGGTATTAAGAAAAAGGGAGATCTCACCCTGAGAATATGTAATAACATCATGAGTAACCAGTGTTTGGAACCAGGTTACTCTATAATGAGTCACTAGAAAAAAATTGCATCCTATGCAGCCTGCCCAAAACTATAAGAAGTCTATGCCAAGGACAGGAAATTTTAAGTCTCAATGTAGTTTAACTCAATAATCATCCTTCCTTCTTCTTGTGTTCTATCTCTTGTGAAGTGATTGCTTTCCATTTTTCTTATGTTCATTTATTACTGCTTTTCCTAAGACTGTATTTTGTTCAGCGAGCAAAAACAGTATTGTAGCCTGAGAGAAGGACACGTGTACAAAAACCCTGTGATTCATTGGAATAAAAACAGGGAGTAGATAACAAATATACAGCTTGGATCTGAGTGTGTACCTTTTTCTAGGTATTGAAGGCTATCATTTATTTGTCTGTTTCAGGAATTCTATTTTCCCTTGGTGTTTCTAGAGAAAAAGGAGAATTCTTAATTGATGTGGAAGAGGTAACCAAATTTTTGTGGAAAAGCTTTTTATTCATATTTCAACTTCTGAGTTATATTTGAATCACTGACTGGAAAATAGTTGATGTTGGAAAAAAAAAAAAAAAAGTTTTCTTCCTTTTCAGTTTTAAGTTTAAAATCTACAGTATATGGGCAATTCCACTTCTCTAGAACTTCTGAAATACTCTAGCAAAGCAACTTTTATTTCTAATTAAATGTACCAATGTTTTAAATCTTACAAACTACAGGTCTTTCTTATACTTACTTTGGAAACTTGCATAGGTTTGGGGAAAGATAGGAAACAACAGTTTAATTTATCATTATTTAATTTATTTTAAAGTTGATTTCCCAAAATGCCATTTTAAACATGTGTTGTATTTCAGTAGAATATATGTGACTTAACCTATATACATACACGAACATGTATGTGACATAAATGTCTTTTTTTTTTTTCTCTTACCTTTGCAATATGAGCTACTTGTTTTTCAGACAGCCCTACTTATATTTCAGAAATAAAATCAATCTTCAGTTACCCCATAAAACCATAGTAAAGGCCTTGATCAGACACACAGGAGTGCCTCTGTGTTTGGTCTATGGTTTTCTAACGTCAGTTTCAAGTTAATCTTAATTTTCAAGTACAAAATATAAGAGATTTTGTTTTTATATCTCAGATTTAAAGATATACAACTCCCAACTTTCCCTCAGCTGTTCTTTTGCTACCCTTATATTTGTTGCCAATATGCTAGCTATTTACATTTATAATTGCATTATTTAAATATTTACTACTTTGACAACTGCAGTGGTAGAAGGAAAGCTAATACTTGTTTGAAGAGCAGTTTGTCTCCTCAGGTAACTATGCTGCTCTCTCTTTACATTATGATAGCAGATGCAATCTGTGACAGCTAACTGGCAAAAAAAAAAGGTAAGGCAAGTGCGGATGGAGACAGAGATAGACAGCAAGAGAAGTTTAATTATAGTTTAGAGTGTTCTGAAATAGTTTTATTCCATTCTCTAATTTTAATTCTAAATCATCTATTATCAAATGTAGCAAAACTAGATTTACCGTTTTGAAATTATATATTTATTTTTAAGAACCCTTAGAAGAGTTTTCAGAACGTTTCCACCCAACTACCTTCAAACTGATTTAAAAATAAAAATAAAAAGTTATATCTTTCGGAAAAATGTCCTGGGGAAAAAATAGGCCCCTAGGGACAGTACACTACTATTCTAATAGGATAAGCCTAATTTTTATCAGAGTTTTCTGTAATAGTCTAAGCCTAAGAGCAATAGTAACTTGCTCATACTGAAGCTGTTCTTAAAACGATGTGCTCCACTGTGAAAGAAAAGAGTTCATCGTATAGCCAAAGGTTTCATGAGGACAACAATTCTAGTTTTAATTCAGGAGAACTTGGTAGGTGGGTACTACATTTAATCATTTGGGAGGTGGTACTTGAGAGGCGGTACTACAGTTAATCATTACAAAGATGCCAGTATTTCACATACCTAATACCAGAATCTCTCTAGTATTATTGGTACATGCTTATTCTGCTGTTCTTTCATTCTAGTTTGGAAACGGCATCAAACTTGGATGTCCATCCAAGCAGAGTATCTGCCTCAGGTAATTATTTACTCTGCCTGGATTATTTATTTATTTCTACTTTTCTGACTGTAGGGATGGTGTTACCCAACTCTTTTTAGTAAATTCACACAACAAAATACAGGGAAACAAAACTATTTCCAAATACATAGTTATTTGTGCTTTTTCTCCCTTTTAAATCTCTTGATGACTTTCTGCACCAAAAAATACAGGACACGGGACTAAATAAACATTTGTTGACTTTTTCATAGGTTTGCAGAGTCCATTCTACTGTAATTACGGTGGGGATAAAAGACAAAAAACAACAGTCAAAATTAAAACACCCTAGCCTTTCTTGGATGAATTCTGCAATTACTGCAACTTGAAGGAATTAACATAATCATCCTCTCCTAATCATGTACTTACCTTTTGGTGGAATGGGCCAGATTCAACAATTTGGGGCTAGAAAGAGATTTGTTTTCTCCTAGTAACGTGTGTGTAAATGGTAGAAGTATTAAGCTCTGTTCCTTCCTGTTCTAATGTATTTTATTCAGAGAATCTGTCACCAAGAGTAACAGGAGTATATCATCCTTCTATTATACTTTCCTACAGAAAAGGAACAAGAGGTGGAGATTATAGATACCTATGTAGCAAGAGCTGTCTTGCCATCTATTATATCAACTCATTATTCACGTAAGCAGATTAATTACTTTGATCGTTACCAAATTTTAGAAGATAAGTTAGAGCACAAAACAGTTTTTCTCATTGTTTCTGTCTGTAAATTTGACAAAGATTAAACAAAATTATTTTTTCCCTCTCCTATTAAATGGTGAGGTAAATATTATTCTGTACCAATGACCCCTACCCAAAAGAAACCCATTAAGAGACTGATGAATGTTAAATTAACATTAATAATGCTTCCACCTGTGTGAGCTTTTAAGACAGGATTAATTCTCTGGAAAGGATTTGTTAAGATGTAATTAAGTAATACATAACTAATTGCTTTGTAAGATATCAACTTCATATTTCAGAAGGAAAGAAGCACACTATAAAATAAGAAGTCCCTAGCTCAGTAAATATTTTCAGAATAAAATTGATGTCAATGCTTAGTCTTGATTAACAAACCTTAGTGCTTTTGCCTACTTAGCTGAAGATTAATGAAGGTTTAAGCTGTTGATGGTGACTCATCCTCATCATTATGTTTATTATTAATAATTTGACTTCAGCACAAAGGGCAACCTTCTTGAAGGACTGGTAATCAACCGAAGTACACTTCTACTGTTTCTTTTTTTTTTTTTTTTTCAAAATTTATTATACTTAAAAGAAAAGACTCACCTCGTTTTGCTGTTCTTAGGAATACTCCCCACCTCTTTATCCAACAGGAAATCAAGTTATGTTATGTTGGCAGACCTTGGATGTGCTTTTATTTCAGATCTGACAGCATAAATCTATCTCCAGAGTTGCCATCAGTCTTAAAAGTCTCTCGTTTTTTCTTCCCCTGCATTCTTACAGACAGGAAATGTGGTTCAGGCTTTTACAACATTACTAGCAAACTGACGGTCTCCTTGAGTGTACGCCTCTGAGAGGGAATAAAATATTCATATTTGCACTTGCATACAATAACCACTTGTCTTGCCACAGAAAAGCATGTACAGGACTATTAGTTCAATTTTATATGATACAAACCTACTATGGTAATATTCATATGAGACCCATACTGTAAGGCTTCCTATTTGTGCTATGCTTTTTTTTGTTTTTTGTTTTTTAACAAAAGTATTTTGGATGCCTGTTAAACTCAATTACAGAAATGTTTTACATAGGAGTGCTATTTGACTCTTTCCTTCTTGAGGTTTCTAAACCAAGTCTGGAAGTCCATCGCCGAGAGAGCCTACAGTTTAGTCAGTAAGACAACACAGAGGCATGATACAGAAATTACACCATTGCCAGATTTGGAAGGTCAGGTTAAGATATCATAATATGCTCCCTCTGTTCTTTAAAGTCTGTGAATCTGGGCTTACAACTCAAAACAGTTGTGGAAAAAATAGGGTAAATCAGCATGTGTCTTACTGTGTGTGTTTTGTATTTTTTTTTTCTTTCTTTTAATTTAGCAAAACATGCCTGTGTTTGGCTAGAAAAGACATTTTATTCTCAGAATTGCCATAGCTTCTTCCAGAGGAAGCATGCATGTAGATCACTGTTGAAGAGGCTTTCTTTTAACTTTTGAGGGTTTGTGTGCTTTTTTCTTTGTTTTCAGAGCAAATGGTTTTATCTCCAATTACGCATAATGTAGAAGTGGGAAGCGTTGGTTAAGAAAAAGAGGTGAATTACATGACTGTTTGTCTTTTTGGAATACACAAATTGAAAATATCCTCAGTATAATCTAAGGAGCAATGTAGAATGTTTCTCTTTGAGAGAAACATAGGAGGAAACAATCTTGGCTGTATACGTTTATTTGGGATATTATTACTTCAGGATATTATTTTTATATTAACTGCCTTAGATTAATGCTTAAGAAATAATTTACTGGTTTAGCATCTTCTTTGAATGTGCAGGTGCAGGTTAGCCTTAATTAATATGACATACTCTTCCATTTTAATCCGAAGGCAAGAAAGACCCTTATCTACTCAGAGCTTTATCAGAATGAGGTGCATTGATTATGAGACACTAATATATAGAAATGATTAAAATGTTTTTTGAGGTTATAATTGACATTTTTCATGCAATTTTTCATCAAGATATTTTTAAATGGTTATAGCTTTGGAGTTTGCCAGCAACTGAGTTTAGACACCTTACTTATAAATGTTGGTAGAATCAAAATCACAGATGTATATATTTTATCAGTGTTAAATCAAAAAGCATAGGTCCATCCCATTTAGTTCTATATTCCATTTTTCAGTGAAAGTTCCATTCAGAAAGTGAAACATCCTATGATCTGTGGTTTAAACCTTGGCTTTCAGCAGGGAAAAAGATACATTTTTTATGAAATGGTGACCGCAATTGATACCTTTGAAAGTAAAGGGTTTGTCTTGAGCTTAGGGAAGTAAAAGAACTGAACTAGTTATAACAACTGCATTTAGTAGTTCCATGTCGTAGGCTCAAGTGAACAGAAGTGCTGTGAAGCCACATGATCAGAGTACGCAACTCAGAAAGACCTCTTGTGATGAAAGAAAATCTCTATTTGAGGAAGAAGCTGATGAGAATGGGAAATACATATTTAATAAATGGAGACAGTTGCTTAATTTCTCAGCTAAGAGTGTGAGGTGTAAAACTGAGATCTGCTGAGGATTCAGAATAAAATGTTTACCAGCCTGAACAAGAAGCTTACAAGTAATAAACTCCTTTGGAGATAATTAGAGCCATAATGGGTAGGTGAACAGTGAGAATGCGGTAGGGAATTTCTAGGTTCGTAGCCCTGGTAGCATGTTAATACATCTGTTCTCCAACAGCAAATCATTGTTGTGCAGTAGCATATTTGGTCACAGGAGTGAAGTCTATTGGATTAGACACGAGTTTGATGTGCTCTTCTGGACAGCCTACAACAGACTGCAAGATCTGTTAAACAGCAAAAAATTCTTCATTGCAGGCCCTAAAATCCATTGTGAATATGACTTCTTACTTCTCTTTCCTGTCTTTTATACCTGTGTTAAGGTTTAAAAAAAAAAAAAAAAGAGAGAGTGAGAGAACCAACCGTCTGCTTAAATTTTTGTTATTCAGGATAATAAAGATAAGGATAAATTGTGCCTAATTTTAGAAAGACATGACATAAAGTAATGTCACTCTATGCACATTTATTGTGTACAAAGATGTTTCCTCTATTTTTGAAAGTCCCTGAGTTGTAAACTGCTGGGGGCATATTCTGGGGAAGTATCTCTGACCATTTACATACTTATTTGATCTTTGGTAAACATATGCTGCTGGTGTCTCCAAGATACGATTCTACATCACATAGACAACTGACTAGTTTGGGAATGGTTCTTGCTATACAAGTTCTTGGAAATGGTAAATACAGTACTATTAAATACGGTTATGCACAGGCATATAAGAAGGAGTAAATCTGTGCTCAAATAGAGTCAGACAGTACGGTTTGGCAGAAGACTTGAATGATCAAGTGAACGGAGTGATAGAGCAGTTGAAAAAATAATGAAAAGCTTACAAAATATTATTTTGTTGGCTGTTTTAGGGAAAGGCAGGCAGGAGAATCCCAAAGTAGCTATGAAAGATGATGTTTGGAAGGGAAGCCATACTTGGGAAGGGAGCGGGTTGATCTTAAATTTCTTTCTTTGGGCTTAACTGAGTCTTTCTAAGTTTGACATTAGTGTAGGAACAAAACAAAACAGTAAGTAATATGTTACAAATCTTTTTCTTTGTTCATTTTTGTCTTGAAAATATGTGGTGCAACCTACAGAATGGAATAATTAGAAGTCATTGCAGTACTTGTCTTTTAAGTACTCATGTTATAGGGAATGGTAACACACTTACTGTGAAGTTTGTTAAACTTGTATAGTAAACAGTGTTGGAGAAGGAGATATGGGACAGCAGCTAAACATGGTAGATATAGAGCTTAGGGATATGGTTTAGTGGGGACTGTTAGCGTTAGGTCAGAGGTTGGACTCGATGATCTTGAGGTCTCTTCCAACCTAGAAATTCTGTGATTCTGTGATATATATATATATATATCCAATTTCTATGATGAGGTCACTGTATGTTGCCACAAACATTGGAGCTAAGGCAATGGCTGACCAAGGAAAGACTGCAGAGACCCAGCGGATGTCAGCAAGTTTCCAAAAGCAAGACCATTACTGGAGTATATATGTTTAAAGTACTTTTCTGGTTCTGGATGAACTGTGGCAGGATGGAACATTTTACTGTGGCTGAAATCCATAGTAGTTCCCAGCAGTCTCTTCCAAGCCTGGAATTTGCTCGTTGCAACTGCAAACTTCAAAGAAAAAGAGTTTTCAGCCTTACCAATCTGAAAGTCATTTCACAGTCTGTATTTCCCCTTTCCTCCTCCCCAAGAAATCAAAAAGCCACCTTGATTCTTTCCTCCTTGTTTTCAAGTGAAAAAGTCTTTGCTCTGCCTCTAAAAGAAGACTTCTGGGGACTGCCTTATCAGTTTCTTAGAAAATGAGTGTTAAAAAAGAATATAAAATTTTTCAAGTGTAGTCAGAGAAAACAAGAATTTAAAAGGCAGCTAGCACAAGGTTCTAATGTATTTGACTTGATAAATCAACATCTCTTATTTACTTAAGAACTCATTCAGTTCAGTACATTTTTGCAATATATGCATGTCACCAGTAAGTTTTACTTTCCTAAGACCTCAGAATGCATACTTATTCTAGCTTCCTGAAGACAAGATAAACTGCACAGCTGACAATAGAATCGGGCCTCAAATGCCTACTTTCTCTATCGCTACTCATATTAAAGCTTTTCTTTTAGAAATTATGTCATTTATGATCCCAGATGGTATCATGGAAAACCCCTTTGTAAAGAAGAGAAGACAGAGAGACTGGTTGTAGTCTTAAAAAATGCAAGATGTAAATGACCTTTCTGTTTGAAGTGGGAATATGTCATAATCATAAATCTTGTCTGACTTGCTGGGGAAAGCAACTATAGCAAATGCTTTGAGATGATCTCATGCTAAAGTGGTGTCTACTCTGACACTAATCTCATGAACACATCAAGGAAGTAGAACTATTCTTTTAACCTTAGCACGTGGCCCTTTGCTTAGGTTGCAGGTGCAGACTTGGTGCTGCATCTGTAGTAAATATAAAATAGCAACAACGCGAGATAGGAGAGGGAGAATTTTGAATCCACCCTCAAATGCTTCAGAGAGTGCTTCTGACTAATACTGTGAATTTTGTACTTATGGTAAAGTTAATCACTGTCTTTTGTGCATTATAGATTGTATTGTGAATTTCGTTGTTTTATCTTAAACCAATGTTAAGCTCAATGTTACCCCATTAATAGCCCCTGAAATTATGGCTCCTATTACGAGCAATATCATGGGTTTCCTGTGGGGAAACCACAGGTTATTTTTTCCGAATGTTACAAAACCTTATTATCAAAGACTGTTAAGAGAGGTAGCAAGAGAAAACTTCTTATCTTGGTAATCCTGCACTGTCAAAATTTCCATTGAAAGCTAACACTGCACACTTGTGCAGCTTTGGGTGGGGTTTTTTGTGTTGCGTGATGTGAAATTGCTGAGCAGAGTCTGCATGACTAGCTCAGAGCAAATAGAACAGATGCCCCTTCATCCAAAACCTGCAGAAGTGTGGCCTTTTCACTGAGTTCAGTGGATTTTATTTTCTGCTCAGACAGCTGCTGTATTCTGAGAGAGATGTAATCTCTGGTGGTGTTTCTTTCAATAGGCACAAGAAGAACGAATTTCCTAGTAAAGTTGCTATAATCCACTTACCTGGTTTTAGGATTTTTGTAATTCTCCCTTGACATACAACCTTTTGTTATCACAGCATGACTAATGTTGGCTCTTAACTGGGCTTTGGCCTAATCCCTCTTTTGGACACAGCAAAACTTCTGAGCTCTTTAAAAGCTGCTGGAGACCTAAGGTAGGCTGTCTGGTTGGGGGTATGTTTTAGAAGTCAGACTCCACTGTATACGCTGCTTCTCCCACCTCTCCTTGCCATGACAATGCAGGTAAATGCATTTGAGCCCCCTTGTTTTCTCCTCTAATATCCTACCTGCTTTTTATCCTTGAGGGATGCTGTTCCCCTGTTATGACACAGTTGCTGGAGTTGTAGGAGTACCACAGCATTGGGAGTCAAGGGGCATGTTCATGGACCTAAGTCTGTAAAGTCAGAGGCATTAAGGAGGAAATAATTTAGAAGAAAAAAAAAAAAAAAAAAAGCATGAGCCTGTCTCAACTTAATCTCTGTGGTTACACGTTTGCCAATAAGCCAACTACTCTGCAGTGCCGCTGAGCACTCGTGAGACATCTTAGATCCAACCCATGTGCGTGTAAATTCTGATGAAGACCTGAAATAGTGGTTATAAAGATAATTCTTTAAAAGTGGTCAGTGATGCATTGGAGTAGTGAGTTTGGTCTGAATCACTCAACTTCTAAAGCTTTCAGCTTAACAACGTTGTGGTTCCATCTTTCTGTTTAAAGTAGTATCTGGTAAGCAGATAAAACCACTTGTCTCACCATGTACACGCCTGTTAAAAACATTGTTTTCTTACTACTTCCTGCTCAGCAGTGGATTTGGCTACAGAGTAATGCGTGCTAGTTTCCTCATAGCAAAAACTGCTAGGGACTTGTTAGCGTTTGCAGAAAGTAAGAGCACAGGTGTGCAGAAAAGGTTTCTCTCATCCCACAAAGCGTTGTAAGGCTGTAGAGTGATTGTTCTATATTTGACACACACGTTTTGACGTTTCTCAGAGGCCAGAGAAAGTATTATATGTTTAAGGTGTTTTCTTTGTGTCTTGGGTTAAAGTTTTTGGATGAAGTAGTCAGGATGTGGACTTGAGCATGTCTCCATGTGACTACTGAAAAGTGTAGTCATGGGCACTAGTTAGGTGGTGTTGGCAGCTTTGTCCTGTCACAAACAAAGGTTGTGTCCTCAGTGGAAGTAAACTTTCCCAAGAAAAGTGTCATGACGCATTCCACTAAGGTCCGTGTCTAACAAAGTAATTTCATTTCAGAAGTATGGCGTTGCTGGAAAACTGATGAGCTTTAAGCAAGCTCTGTGCTTTTCAATTCAGATTTATATCCTATCAATCAAGAATAATCCTATGATTTTGGTTTTGGCTTAGCTTCTAATCCAGGGCACTGCAGTCTTTCTATTCATGTTTAGTGCTTAGTATCTCTTCTGTTGAATCTATTTGACTAGTTAAGTGCTTTTCTCTTTCTTGAAAAGATCCTACTTATAAGTATTTTTCCAACTTTTTGTATGTGTGCAGCTCCTTTTTCCATAGTTGATGCTTAGGAAAGACTTACCCTATGGGCGATTATTGATGCCAACAACTTATTGCTGCATGGCTTAGTACTTTATTTGTAGTACTGTCCAAGGATGTAGGAAATGTTTGTATGAGTTGCTCTTCTCCTTCTGTAATCTAAAGAACAAAATTGCATAGTATTTAAAGGTGACAGGCAACATATGATTTTATTGCTATTTAGAAACTTCTGTTCAGATGTTGATTTAACTGATAAATAAAAGCCTCACATCCTTCTACTTCACCATTGATGTATATATTTAGGTTCAGCTCTCTATCAGAGAGTTGATGTGACCATATAGAGCAAAGGTATTGTGACTGGGCTCGGTTTCAGCCAGACATACTATCCCTCTGTGTGAGCACTGCAGAAATATATAACATTTCTGTCTTTAAAACTCTGTGAGGTTTTAGCAAAAAGTGTTTTAAAACTAAGTAACTCATAGAATAATGCTTTAGGCCATGCTCTGCAGCTGCTGGAAAGAAAGGCATTCATAAATAGAATTCAGAAACTTGACAACATTTCCTACAAGACAAGGAGGCAGGTAGAGCAAGCCATTTTCTAACCTTACCTGAACCTCCCTGATGCAGAGCAGGCATATTACTAAGTAGTAAAGGGGGTGGAGAGGTATACTGAGGTAGTTTATATGCTGTACACCTGAAATACACATGACAGTGGGGGAAAAAAAGTACCCCTGAAGCTTAAAAATGAAGTGAGGCAAGAAAGGGAATGGTATTACTATTTGATCTTTGTGCACTAAGCTTTATTTCCTTCTTAATAGAAGACTAAATATATGCTTGAAAAAGTTAATCTTTGCTGTGAGCTATAGCATCTTGGATAAAGCATCAGTTTTATACCTCACTCTACCTGAAGTGAAGCAGTATTTTAGGAGGATGGCACCACGCTAAAATGGAGAGGAGGGCACAAATAGTTTTCTGTAATCCTTGGAAACACTTATCTATTTCAGCTGAACAGTCACAATCTGGGTGATGCAGCTACGTGGTGAAAGAAAAAAAAAATGTGGTAAAGGCTGACCATTCTGGTTTGTGGCTTTCTCCTACTGAGTGCTTTTATTTAGTGTTTGAAATGTGCACATAATGGCTTTACATCGTGGAACAGTTACAGAGGGTCATTTTTTGTGAGACAGAGATGTCAGGTTCTGATTTTCCCGACAAGCAGCTTTCCTGGAGTTCTGCTACAACTCATTAGCAGTAACAAGACTGAGGAGTCTGAAGAAAAGCTGGAATTTTCTTCATGTGTATGGAAGACTGCTTTTCTTTTAAAATTACTGACTTTCAGAGTACATCAAAAGTTTGCACTGAATACACTTATGAACAAAAGTGCAGGTTTTGATTGACATGCAAACACCAGAGTGTTTTTTTTCTCTATAGCTAGAGGCTAAGGAAGTTCTTTTAAAGAAGCTGTTGATTTTTTTTCTTTTTTTTTTTTTAATTGAGAGAAAAGAACCTCTGAGGTCATTTGTAGCTCACAGAAGATTTTTATTTCACTGCTTAAGCATGTATAATTGCATGCATGATTCATACTCTAATGCTGTGACTTGGACTAACTTTTTTTTGCTGCTATAATATAATGGAATTCTGTATTTTAATGTGCCCATGCTTTCAGCTTAGGCAATGCTGAAATCCAGAGGGAAGCTATACAGAATGGAATCTGTACTCAACTCCTTTTTAAGGCATCATATAGAAGAGACTTCTTGCAGGACTGTAGTGTCTATCCTTGAAACCAATAAAAATACTTCATAAACTGAAATCAATGAATGCTGTGTGCATCGTGAACAACACGATTGTACACCCAACTCAGAACTGCAGTCAGTTCTGATATAGAATATCTCTCTTATTCAGCAGCAGCTCTGTGAGATTGTTTAAGGCCATGATGGAAGGATGCCATCAAATGAGAAATGCAGACTAGCTACTCCTGATTAGAGGGTAATAACACACAATTTCCTCCATATGCTGGAGTAATTTTTTCTCTTTTTGTGAACCTATACTACCTTTGAAGTGTTGTATGCTCAGAGTCTTGGGCCTGTATTTCCCCTGAGCTTTACTATATTTGCAATTTCAGGCCTTAAATGACTTGCTGAAAGCACTAATTCACATCTAATTTAAGCACAGGAGAAATCTGGTAATTTAATGCATTTAAAAGCTAAATATGTCCAGGTTTTCAGGAAGGGGCATTGTACTAGGATTTCCAGTATATCTGGAGCAAGGGAGTTTCTACCCTACCTGTCAGGCTTGTGTTTTATAACATGACTAATGTATCAACTCAGCAACACTACCCCATGTTTGTGGAGAGCCCGACAAAGTCTGAGATACTACCTGTGCTAGTCCCTTTGATGCCAGTGTTTTTATAGTAGTAGAAGTGATTAAGATAGTTTCATTTCAAGTTTGAAACAGCAAAGGAGGGGAGCAGAAAACTATTAACATGAACTTAACTGATGCATCCCATGCAGTACTTACAGTACCATCCTTCTACATCTCTGCTTTCCTGATGTGACTCCTCCTGTTTCCACCATCCTGGCTGTGAGGTGAGTGAAGGATTCCTGCCCTGGGCTTACACACAGTTAGTAGTTTGCTACTGGCAGCCTATGTCCTGAGCACTGTCTTCCCCGGTCTGTCCTGCCTCCTGTGTGGGCCTGGAGCCTCTCTTCTGCATTACTTCATGAGGTTAAGCTCACAAGGTATAAGCTGTGCAGCAAGTGATGGGGGAAAGTTGGGTCAGGTTATTCTTCTCTTTGTGAGAGACCTGACAGCAGGCTAAAACCAGAGGCTTGTCCAAGCACACCAGACTTTAGTAGCATGTCACCGATGCCTCCTTTTAGGAGGTAGGGGGAAGGGTGTGCAAATCCTTAAGACTTAGAAAATGCAAGTATTGAGATGTTACCTATGCCATTAACCCTTCTTAGAGCAAATTGGCTTCTTCAGTGGTCAGAGAGGTCCTGTGATCCCGTATTATTGAGCTGTGGGGTTTATTTTTACAGATCAGCCATATTCCTCTCACCAAGGCTGCCAGTTAATTGGCAGCTGCCTTGCTGCAGCTCAGAGATGAAGATGTTTGTTATCCTGGAGGGGGATCAATAGCTGCTGCTTTTCTTCCAATGTCTGGTTTCTGGCAAACATTAGGACTTTTCTGCTATTTTAACCCAAACTACTATTTAATTAGAGGATTTTAAAACAGTCGATGCATCCATCTGTTGTGTGTGAAGACTTTCTTGTAACGATAAGCTCAGTAGCCAGAACTTCAGATCCTTTCAGCAGACACCTGTGTTAATTTGGAGAGCTCTTCAAGTGATGCTTTCTTTTGGGGCCAACTCTGTTTTGTTGTTCTCATCTTTCTGCTTTAAGCACAGAACTAGCACTGTGCAGTCAGCAGGAGCTAGAGGCTTGTCGCAGTGCCAATGAATTTTTCTCATCCTCTTTTGTCTCCCTTTCCTCCTCCTATGTTCAAAGGGTGGCTTATGTTGAGAGAGCAGAGCACAGAGTGAAAACAAGTCCATATACACATTTGGAAAATGTCAGGTCAAGATATATAATTCAGTTTACCACAGCAGAGTGGCATTTCTGAGACAGCACAAATGTAATATCCTTTTCTGTACCTTAAACACCATTCAGAAACATGGTTTATGTTGGAAGAAAAGTACTGAGGGGTTATGTTTTTTCATTAGAATGACAAACAAAAGAAGTTGAAAGGACTGGGTGTCAAAGCTGTTTATTTATGCAGTATTAGGTGCTATCTCGAGGTGAATATTCCCACTCAGAAAGAATTGGTGAAAATATAGACAGAGACAGTGAGTTTCTAAGTCTCTATGTATGCTTTTCAACAGCACATTTTGGAGATAAATTCCTTTGCTCTCAAGAAATTCCTCAGGTTATTGGTGTTTGAGTTTAACAATGAGCCTGCTACATCAAAGGTTGAATGGGAGCATAGGCCTTGCTAGAAAGGGCAAATGGGGGATACTGCTGGGCAAACAGAGGGAAGATGTAAGATGAAGAAAAGATAAGAAATAAAGAAGAGATATGGGAGAAAGACATAGGGCAGAACAGAAATTGTTTCTATAAAGGACAGATAGCAAAGGTTCTTAAAGTGTGGTATGCTTCTTTAAAATAGCCAGAGGGATACAGCTTTGGATGATGGAGCTAATATGTCCTCCTCAAAATCTCTAGGGGGCCTGCTGGGGGACCAGGGACTTGGAAGTGGACAATGGACAAATAAGGCCTATCTATTTATCTGGAAAAATCTATGAAAGTGTTGAAGCTTAAATAGCCTCACGTCCAGCTACTTGCTTCTCTCCCTCGCCTGCTCTGGGGAAATACTCCACCTCCTGAGAAGGGCAAAGAGAAGGCTCTGTACACATGAGCAGAAGACTCAGAACAAAACAAATAGGGGAGTTTTTCTAAGTTTAAAAAGGTATCAGCTGTGCAGGAGCCAATTCTTGAGGAAGCCTTTGTTCTCCCCCCATTCGTTGTGGGTTAACTCCCCCACCAGAGATGAAGGAACTTGATCTCTGACCTCTGGAGAATAAGGCCCCAACAAAGTTTGATAAGGAATTAAGAAGTCAGTAGTGTAAAAGGCATCACCTTGTTATTTTTATTTTCTGATGGCAGAGAGAGCTTGAAAAGCACTCTTTTTTTTTTTTTTTTCTTCTTTTATTTTTTTTTCTGTTTTAGTGCTGTCAGTGGCACTGTTTGTGGTTTGTGGGCTTGCCGTTATTGTCATGGGTTGGATGCATTTTTTGGTATGGGTTAATTTCTTTTTTTATAAATCCAGGTCACTTCATATAACACATTAACTTCAAAGCAGCCTGTAGTGCCAGACTTAGTAAGAAGACATGAAAAAATTAATGCCAGTTGTAGAAATCTATAGACTTAAAAGGCAACTAGGAAAGGACAAAGAGTCCTGCACAGTACTGCGTCGCTTTTATGTAAGTGTGCCAACTTGCTTGATTTATGTGTGTGTGTATACTTAGACTTATTTTCCTCCTATTATCCCAGAATCAGGTTCTGTTTTGTCGTGGCTCTGAGGCTGTTTAAAAGCTGCGTGATATTCTGTTACCTTCCTGAGTTACGCTGGAACAGATGTCCAAATGCTCTGTTTCCAGAGGACAAGGACTTATGTGCCTGGCTGTGGGTGTGAGGATATCTGGTTCTGCCACAGTCTGCACCATGAATTCCTCTGTTCTGGAATCAGTAAAAGAGGCTGGTATTTGTGTGGGTTTCTCAGCTTTCTTCACTCTTCACTTGGACATTTTATCTCAATGTGAACGTGATTGGGGTGTTTGGGATTCTAGTAGTCTAATAGGAGAAAGTGATGTTACAGGAACATGCAAGATGGTTTTGCTGTGTCTGCGATGTGTCAAACTTACACACTGACTCTAAACATGGTCTGCACCAACATGTACTGTGTTTGGGCGTTGTCAGATCTGGTGTCACTCTGCTGCTCAGCAAATTCCTACCAAGGCAACCATAGACAGAAGTATGGTGAGATGCCTTTTGTGGCACTTTCAAAGGAAGGATCACTTTAGTATTTACTGAGTGGTAGCCTTCCAGGGAGGCATAGAAATCCTGCATGGTTTTTGGCTTGTTTGGTTATTTACTGGAAGAGATTAATCTGAAGATCCTGGTTGAACACACTGAGAGCTAATATGATTATTGTCTAGCCATTTTAGAGGGAAGAAGGTCTGGCAATTTAAGGAGATTAAGAGGGGCCTATGGAAAAAGCACTTAGAGTTTTCTCCCCAAGGCAAGCAAGCACTGTTTCTCAGAAGTAGCCTGTGATACCTAATATAAAGAGCACCATCTACTGATGCAGAAGAAAATGAGCAATTGTTATACTTTTTCCTTTCTTTTCCTTCCCCATAGTAAAACCATTGTTGGTGTTCTGAATGCGGGTCTTAATCTGGATTTTGCTTGTCAGTAACAATATGGTTGATTTATTAACTACCCTTGCTAAATATGCTGATAGATAATATTGTGTGTTTTATCAGTTTATCAGTCTATTCTGTCCCTCAGTGATGCCAGCAAAGAAGGGGCATAGGTAACATCCATAATGTGCATCGATATGCCTGCTGAATATAGCAGTTTATTTCAGTACCAGCTTAGAACAGGCTGTCAAGCTTCCATGGACTGTCATGGGTCCTTTCCAGTGCCAGCTCCACTCAGCCCCCTGACTGAAAGCTGAGTGGTTTGTAATAACCTTACCCAACAGCTTTATGTGCTTCTTGCTGGAAACACTCCACAAACCTCCGGGACTTTATACTGACATGGTTTGCTGTGTGGGGGAATGGATCACGAGGGTATTCTTGTTGTCAGCTCCCAGATAGACCACACTGTGTTCATCTTAGAAATTTAGCATTGTCTTAAAAGGAGGAAAGTGTGCTTAGGGTACTCTTCACTTTGCTGGCTGTAGGTCAGCCTGACCTGACACCCTCTGTTTTGAAGGAGTATCTGTATTTGGAGAAGTATTTTAAGCATTGGGTCTCCATCTCTGATTCTCTATCATAAGTGCTTCTTGTTCGGTACCAGAATAGGCATGAAATTGAATTTTTCAGAATCCATAATTCATGAATTAAAAGCATTTGCTTGAGTACTCTTTTTGGAGGGGACAAGGGTGAGCACATCACCTTTGATCTTTAAATAATTAAAAATAAATAAATCACATTTGAAGATGCTAGATGCTTCCTTAATCTTTCTGATTTAGAAGCTTACCTTAAGTCAGTTTGGAGACTAACAATGAGACCTTCACAACTACTTGGGTCTCATCCATTGTAACTTCTTTATCCTGTTACTGCCTGATGATATGTGAACGAGGAGCTTTGCCTAGCTTCCAATTTTACAGAAATACAAGTCTGCCTCTTTTGTTGTACACCAGCACCACTTAGTGCTGAGATGTGTCAGAGGTCACTAATGGAAAAATAAGTTTATACATCATGGTATTCAATTTCTAAGTGAAGCCCAAGGTTTTTGTTTGTTTGTTTAAGTATTTCTGTTACATGTTAGTTTGTGGGATCTCCCAACTATTTTTTTCTTCTCTCCTTTTTTTTTTTTCTCTTGAACTTATACAGCTTGCAGCAGCAATTCCTACTGTAGCAGTACATCTGTCAAGTGCGCAGTTTATGCACTGGAATCTAGGACAAGAATCATTTCTTGGCCACCTTTTGCCAGCCATCAGCCAGTAACTACCAAAGTTATGGATTCAGCAAATGTCACAGTTAAAATTTAAGGATTCTGGGTGTTCTACTTCTCTAAGTTTCTGTGAACTCTAATGCATATGCACAGGGTGAATAAAGTCAGAAGATGATCAAGGAAAAGAAAATATCTGGGGGGGAGATGGGGAGTTAACTTCTTTTCTTCAGCTTTTAGATAGTGAAATGCTACATGCTTGTAGTTTTTTCCCCTCTACCAGTTAGCTCATTTAGTCATGGGGATTTTCCTCTTACAAACCCTGTTTTACAGAACAAGGCCAGTCTTTTGGGTTCAGTTTAGTGCAGATGTTTCACAAGAGAGGAACTTGGAGAGATAAACTGTTTTGTTTTCATTTTTTTTACTGCTTATATTTATTTCTGATTCCCTTAACTAGGGAAAAAATCAGATCTAGAATCATAACAATATCAAGCTCCTCCTTTCCTAGGAGGAAAGGGGGAAAAGACATAAATAAAGCTAGTCTGAACCATTCAGCTATTCTCAATATGTTCTTTTGGATGTCAGGGGAATGTAAGAAACAAATGAAACTACTCCTTACTGGTTCTCAAAACCAAACATGAGCAGAAGGAAGCTTGCAAGATTTTTGTGCATCATAACCTTATACCAGGCAACAACTCTGTTGCCTTACATATTTAAAAATGACACTTTGAATACACACTCAGGATGTTTCCTTCATTGTCACAGATAGCATTTGGTGGTTGCTTCTTGTCCAAATACTGATCTGCTAATGCTTCCTTGCAAAGAGCTGTCCCCCAAAGCAAGACTGAAAGACTGCGCACAGACCACCTTAATGGAGCTCTGCTATATAAAGCTAGGAAGTGGAAAGTGGTCCTTGTGGCACACAAGGTTCTAGATATTTGGACAATGTCCAAAAATTTTGATTGCAAATGAGCATGAATGATCTTCATTGTCCTCTCCAAAACCCTCCTTGCCCCGGTACCCGTGTACAGTAGAAAACAGCAGTGTAGAGGGGTGGCAGCTGCAGAAAGACAACGAAATCTTTGGGATTGGGTAGAGGGAAAACAAAGGCTCATCTCACTTGCATGCAGAGCAGTCACATGTCAGTGGAGGACTAGGGCCTACATACATGTACCTTGAGCCTAGTAATAGCAATCTATCAAGCTGATGAAAACACTGACTCTTTTTACTGCAGGGTGAATGGAAGGATGTCCAAAAGATAGTTAAAAGCTTATTATGGAACAGCCTTTAGGGTTATATAGTTCTCTCTTTGGACCTGTTTTTGGCTATCATCACATCCTTTGGTTTTTATCCAGTACTGGGGAAGTGCAGAGATAGAACTGTGTAAAATGTCCAAGTTTGTCAGTTATCTGACAGTGGCAAAGTCAGCCAGACAAAGACCTCTGTTCTTTTCTCTATGCTCTATCTAGGCTATTTTCTTATTTCATTTTAAGACTTCATTTCAATTTCCTCTCCATTTAGTAAGTGTATTGAAAGAAGACTTTGTTGCTTCTTTCTTTCATACTAAACAATTTGATCATAGAAACTATATTGTCCAGTAAAGGAAATCAAGTAGAGAATTAGTGAGAAATTCCATTGCTAGAAAAGCTCAACATTTTACAATAAAATATTTTTAGGATTAGAAACTTTTCTATACATTGGATAGAAAAGTTTGTGATTAGTATTGTGGGTTTTTTTTGCAATGAATAATGTGACTATTGTGTCTTTGCACAGTGACTGGCAGAAAACCATTATATGCTTTAATTTAAATACTTTTTCATTATTCTAACAAATGTGGGTAGATTTAAAAAAAAAAAAAAAAGATGTTTGGGGTTTTCTGCTCTCTGTTTGAAGGTTGTCTCTCTTCTTTAAATGTGAAGCTCAAGCAGGTCTCTCAGCAGATTATGCTTTAGGCACAGCAGTGCAAAATAGTCTGCTTCGTGACACTTTTTTTGGTAGAATTTTGGGGTTTGTTCTTGAACTGGAACAGAAGATATAACACAAAGTTAATCAGAAATACAAAAGTGTAGCTGTGTATTTTTCTGCTGTTCTACACGAATCAGTCTACAAGTCTTAAAACGGTGTCTTGAAACATGAGTTGTCTGAAAAAAAAAAAATGCTTCTGTTGTATTGTAAGTCTGGTCCTGCCAAGCTATGGGCACAAGTAAGATAGCGAGACTTCATGTGTTGACTTGGTTTGAATGTTACTCACCTATTTATTGGCAACTTTTATGGATATTTGCATTTATATCTATGGTCAAAAAAAATCAATCCAGATAACATGAGCACTTTCTTTAAGAATTCCTGGTTGCTGACATGCATGAGGTTTGTGGAAGACCTGACTCTTTATTTGTATCCCTGCTCTGTATACACAGGCATAAAGGAGGTGGCGATAGAAATGGCAGAGACCGTGGCACAAGAAGCAGAGATGAAATGTCTGCATCTGAAGTTAGCTGCTGATCATTATCAGACTCAGGATAAATACTGTTCAGCACCGGGCTCTGGTATAGGGTTGCCCAGCTGACCGTGGCACTTCTTTCTCTCAATTCAGTATTTACACAATGACAATGCGAAAGAAAATAACACACTTCTTTCTGTTTGAGTAACCTGCCTCGAAAGCTCACAATTAGAGTCTGTAACAACATTTACTGTAAGAGTTTTTCATCAAAAGGTCACTTCAAATAAAAACTAAACTTTTCATTAAAAACGGCTTTGATATTTTGTTTTTGGAAACGCTTGATCAAAT